>NW_021832676.1:0-2500 GCF_006345805.1 Octopus sinensis | reverse complement strand
TTTATTTTCGTAAACCATCCCGTTATGTATGTATGTATGTATGTATGTATGTATGTATGTATGTATGTATGTATGTATGTATGTATGTATGTTTGTATGCATGCATGTATCTATCTATTTATCGATTCCTCTCTCTATAGCATCCTGTATCATTTCCTTCTTTTTATATTTCCTTCGTAACTGTGCTGAGGATGTAATTATGCTTAATCATTTTTGGAGACCAAAAGTCATTTGTGGATATTTCTCAAACTGAACATCTTTAGTGAACCCTAATTTTTATACATTGATGTGGGTTTCCTGATGTTTTTCCGCTGCATCGATTAACACACTTGTTCTGACCCTTTCAAAATCTACAGAGATTCTTCAGGTCGATTTAATATATATATTATATATATATGTGTGTGTGTGTGTGTGGTGTGTGTGTGTGTGTGTGTGTGTGTGTGTGTGTCACTGGCACTGCGGCAGTTACGACGACACTGGTTGCAGTTGACCCGATCTGCGGAACAGCCTATACATGAACTTAACAAGCTAGTGGCTGATCCCTTCACAGACATGCATATCCTTAACGCAGTTTACAAGGAGATTTAGCGTGACACAGAATGTGACAAGAGGGGCCATTCTGAAATACAGGTACAACTCATTTTTGCCAGCTGAGTGGACTGGAACAATGTGAAACAAAGTGTCTTGGGAAATAAATGTAAAGTAAAGTGTGTGGTACTACGGGAGTTTGTCGAGCTCGATGTACACAACTGAAAGGGAGTTAAATTTAAATAGCTTTCTATGCATTATACTAAATGTATACACACAGTGGAAGGCACGATGTTTCCGCAATACCAGTTACTGTTTTATTCACTTTTCCTGTATATTGTGGCAGAAATTTCATCGCGTGCACGGTATTTCACTTGAGGCGAAATGAGTCTGTCGTTCTCTTGAGTCACTGTGCTGTTTTTGTTACCAACCTAAAGTGGCACCATAAGATTTAATAAAATAATGTTATGCTATCTTTTATTTAAACCAGTTTGTTGTGAAGGCGAGTGGATTAGTGGTTAGGGTATCCGGCTCAAGATAGTGAGTTTGATTCCCGGAGAGGCGTTGTGTCATTGAGCAAGACACTTTATTTCTCGTTGCTCTAGTCCATTCAGCTGGCAAAAATGAATTGTATCTGTAATGGAAAATATCACAATTGTGTCATGCTGAATCTCCCTGAGAACTACGTTGAGAGTACACGTGTCTGTGGAGTGTTCAGCCACTTTCTTGTTCCGTTGATGAATTAACTGGAACTCTCGTAGTTGTAACCGAAAGAGTACCAGTTCTTTTTTTTTTTCTTTCAACTAATAAGTTCTCTCCCTAAAACAATTTTGTCTTCATTTAATGACTGATGAAAATTAGGATGATCGAATGTTCCTTAAATCACATTCTACTCACATAAGAAAGAAGGACACAATGGATAATTTATGTTTTAAAAAATGGGATAGTGGTGGCTGGAACACCTTCAATTATAAGCCTACTCAATTACAAACAACCTGAAGCTCAACAACAACAGTAAGAGCAACAATGATAAGAACAAGAAGCGATTTACGTATAAGAACACTAGCAGGCAACAATACGGCATGTAGATTGGAACCATCGATCGCACGGTACACAATGATATCCTTGTGTTCAAGAATACAATGTTCTTCGTTAAGCAGCTTCTTTCCTTTGGGAAAGGCATGACAGTAATCACATCATGTAAATGGAATAAATCTAAGGAATTTTCGTTTAGCTAAAAGAAAAAAGTTTTTTTTTCAGAATGACCTAAAATCCATTAAACACACATACACGCGTCCCGTGTATATATATAGGATTGTATATATATTCTTATGTAATATATATATATATATATATATATATATATATATATAGATATTTATATATATATATATATAATATAATATGTTGTGGGTGCGTGCGTGTGTGTGTGGTGTGTGTGTGTGTGTGTATAAATATGTACGTATGTAATATTATGTGTATATATATATATACATATACACATACACACTAATATACATATCTATCTATCTATATATATATATATGTATATAATATATATATATATTATATATATATATATATACATACGCTTATATACATATCTATATATATCAGTATTCTATATCTATATATATAATATATAATAATAATGTATATATATATATAAGCATCTATAAATATATATATATAATATATATATATATATTTACATATGTATATGTATGCACGCATCCATGTGTGTGCGCGTGTGTACAGATAGGTATATACGCTTACATACATACATAAACATTAGGTCATCTAGTGCATTAGTAAAACGAACTACTCCATAAAACAACTTATATACTACACATAAATACATAAACATAGAAATACGCATACATTAGTGTATAAACACATATTCTTACATAATACGTGTGTATATATACATACATACATACATTATATAGATATATATATATATATATATATA
>NW_021832675.1:5000-30000 GCF_006345805.1 Octopus sinensis | reverse complement strand
AGTTGGGAAGCAAGCGTCTTACCACACAGTCACTCATGCGCCTATATATATATTTATATATATTTCTTTACTACCCACAAGGGGCTAAACATAGAGGGGACAAACAGGGACAGAGAAAGGGATTAAGTCGATTACATCGATCCCAGTGCGTAACTGGTACTTAATTTATCGACCCCGAAAGGATGAAAGGCAAAGTCGACCTGGACGGAATTTGAACTCAGAACGTAACGGCAGACGAAATACGGCTACGCATTTCGCCCGGCGTGCTAACGTTTCTGCCAGCTCGCCGCCTTTCATATATATTTATATATATATATATAAACGATAAACGCCGCCCTTTTCAAGCCTAGCCAAGGTCATGGGCCCGGTTTCCCTACATCCCTATTTCACACACAGACATAGTATGGTAATGCAAAAAATGGGGTCAAAAATTTTATTTTTCAATTTTCAGGGAGACACTCTCCTATCTTATTTATATTCCTAAGAAAACGTTGTATGCGAAATTTAGGGTCGAAAAAGAGAAAATTAGAGGTTGCTACCGAGCTTTAAAAATAAATGGATATCAGTTTGTGCTCAAAAATACTGTTTTGTTGATATTTTCGCCGGAACCAGTTTGATATGTACCTAGTTAACCCTAGTTTAAAAAAAAAACGATGACATTCTAGGCTGTAGTATGTAGTGAGGTACAGCGTATAGCGCTTTAATTTTTTTATGTGGAAGTTTCTTCAGTAGGCATATCATAACAACTTATGTAAGTTTATTTTTGTATTTTGTGAAGCAAGAATAATATTTTCTTGTTTTTGTTTGAGAGTGACGACCTGTAACTTTTAACAATTTGAAGAAGTTATTGTTTCTGTTCTTCACCATTGGTTATCAGTTTGTTGTATTCCCCCATCAGTCCTACACCTCTTTCCGCAATGTCGTTTACCACTTTGAGTCCATATGTGATATCGCTCGCATTCGCAAAACTTTCATCATCATTCCGTTGTTCAGCATCTTTTTTCAAGAAAGGTGCAAGGCCCCCTTCTAGGATTCCAAAAAATCTTTTTGTGTTGGCAGTAACGTAATCCTGCAGTTGTTTCTGCCCAGTTGATTCAGGATTTATTGATGCACGTTTGCTCGGTTTTGAGTCAACCGGTTTCTGCAGAGCATGCTTCATTTTTTTTTTGTCTCATGTAAAACAACTGAATAAAAAAAAAAAAATGCAAGCACCATGTCTCAAAAGCTTATTGAGTGCAGTACTTGCAATTTTGTCATCCTTTTGCTTGTAGAGCTGCAGACTTTGCACAAAATGCAAATCTGAACGGTAGGGGCGGGGCGTATGAGGATGCGGATACCAGATACCACGATCTGAGGTATATCGCAGCTGAAAAACATCAAACATCCCTCAGTCCTTTTTCCTTTCTCTCAGTTTAAACTGAGATTTAAACATGTAAATTTTAATACAGTAAATTAGCTTGGCCATCCAGAGTGCTCTATAATAAGCTCCGAGTGCTTTAAAGCTGATTCCTGACCTGGGAGGTACTACCTAGAAAAATGAGCGTTAGCTCGAGCAATTCCTTGTAGTCATCACGAGGCTTCTGTTCATCAAGCTGAGCTTGAGCAAATTGAATGATTTCTTCAGCATCTGAGATTTTCTCTGTAATGCTAGGATCATCTGTTGCTGTTTGTGTGTATATGTGTTTTGTGTTTTATCCTGTGTTTGTTTCGGTAATAAGACTGCTGCGACTAAGCTGGGGCACTGCTTTGAAGGGTTCAGTCGAACAAATCGACCCCAGTTACTTTTTTAAAATCCTGTAATTATTCCGTCGTCTCTTTTTTCTGAGCCCCTAATGGTGTGTGTGTGGTGTGTGTGTGTGTTGTGTGTGGTGTGTATGTGTGTATGTCTGTCCCTCTGACTTCGCATGACAACCGATTTTGGTGTGTTTACCTCCCCGTAATTAGCGATTCGGCAAGAGTGAACGATAGAGTAAGTACTAGGCTAACAAAGAAAAAAGTCCTGAGGTCGATTTGTTCGACTAAAGGTGGTGCTCCAGCATGGCGGAAACAAATAAAAAAATTAAAAGAATACATTCCCTCTGCCGTAAGGCTTCATTCCCACACACGCCAGCTGAATTCAATTCATCCCCAGTCGAAAGACGCCTGTTGTTATGTCAATTTTCACCCACTTTGCTTTGAATCTCTTAAACAGTTGCATGTCAGGGCCAGTAGAAGATGGCAAGAAGACAGAAAATATACAATAAATGGAAACTAAATAATAACAATATACAAAATGCTCAGTGGATGGTAGCAACCTCTAAAATATCTGCTGAATTTTTTTTGCATGTTGAGCTTTTGCACTAAATTAAATAAAATTAGAGGGTGTCTTCAAGATTTTTGAAATAAGTTATTTTGCATCATCTAATATATATATATAGTTCAAATTTACAGAAAACAAAAGACGAAGACAGGTGGGGAAAACAAGCAGGTGTGTTAGTTATGTGCATGTGTGCGTGTGTGTGTGTGTGTGTGTGTGTGTGTGTGTGTGTGTGTGAGTGTGGTGTGTGCGCGTGTGTGTGCATATATGTATGTAAATATATACACACGACGGGTTTCATGTTCCGCCCGTCAAATCCACTCAGAAATTTAGTGAGCCCTGCGTTATAGAAGACACTTCCTGAAGGTGTCACACAGTGGGGTTGGACCCAGAACCGTGCCCACATCGTATAGGCATGAACTTTGTATTCCTTTATCACATCTGTTACATATGTGCCACTATATCACAAAAAAAATGGTGCCACTCGCCAACTGGCACCATCGGCACTATCACCAACACTACCACAATTACCATCATAACTAACTACAACTACTACTACTACGCTGCTGCTACTACTACTACTACTACTACTACTACTACTAACACTACTACTAACACTACTACTACTGACACCGTTAATGCCACTACCACCACCTCTGCTGCTGTCGCTACTACTACTACTACTACTACTACTACCACTACTGGCACCGCTAATACCACCACCACCAACTCTGCTGCTGTCGCTACTACTACTACTACTACTACTACTGCTGCTGCTGCTGCTGCTGCTGCTGCTGCTGCTACTACTACTACTACTACTACTACTACTACTACTACTACTACTACTACTAATGCTGCTGACAATGCTAATACCACAATCATCTCTGCCGCAGCCAACACCACATACCACCCACACTCGCCACCACCTATACCACCACTACCACCATGACCACAACCAGTCCTTGTCTCTCCCTAACGCCCACACCAACAACTCAATCATAAACTCCCACCCCGCCACCGCCGCCGCCACCACTCCCCTCCTCCTAACACTCTATGCTCGTATTTAAATACCTGTAGGTGTGTTGTGTAAACTGACCACCGACTGCACCTTCCCACGCCACCCTCCAGCATCTCTCTATACATAAATATACACAGACGTACGTGCTCACACGTAGATGCATACGTTTATCTATCTATCTATCTATCTATCTATCTATCTATCTATCTATCTATCTATCTATCTATCTATCTATCTATCTATCTATCTGTCTGTCTGTGTCTGTCTGTCTGTCTGTCTATCTATCTATCTATCTATCTATCTATCTATCTATCTATCTATCTATTTATCTATCTGTCTATCTGTCTGTGTGTCTGTCTATCTATCTATCTATCTATCTATCTATCTACCTATCTATCTATCTATCTATCTATCTATCTATCTATCTATCTGTCCTGTCTGTCTGTCTGTCTGTCTGTCTGTCTATCTATCTATCTATCTATCTATCTATCTACCTATCTGTCTATCTGTCTGTGTGTCTATCTCTGTCTATCTATCTATCTATCTATCTATCTATCTATCTATCTATCTATCTATCTATGTCTGTCTGTCTGTCTGTCTGTCTGTCTATCTGTCTGTCACACTGTCTATCATCTATCAGTTTATCTATCTATCTAGCGTTGTATATTTTATCGGAAGGGGGAATATATGTGTGTATATATGTGTATGCGTGTGTACGTGTGTATGTGTACATGTATATGCTCACACGTATATGAATATATACATATATTAATGTATGTATGCGTGTATATATGTACGTATATATATATGTAAGTATATATATATATGTGTGTGCATATATATATGTATATAAATATTTATGTACACACACACACACACATATATATATACATATATATGCATACACACACACAAAGCGTACAGTTATGTACACACAATTTCACAGAACAATTAACATACGAAAGTAAACGTGTGAACACACACACGGACTTGTATAAACATGTGGATATATATATATATGCATGTTAAATACACTCAGCTCACATCACGGACACACACACATACACACAGGCACACAGACATATACATAAAGACACACATACACACAGATGTATATACATACTATATATAAATACTATATATAATAACATACAAACACGCACATTCACACGTATAGCTATCCCCAAACACATGTACGCCATCTTGTCTTTCACTCTTTCTTTCTTCTGCCCCCCCTTACACACACATACACACATACGCAAACACACTTACACACACACACATACACACACATACACCCCCCACCCATCCACACTCACACACATACTCCCACACACACACACTTTCTCTCTCTTCTTCATCCAAGCAAATACTTCACCCACCAACGCCATTTTAAAATTTTATGTCCCTTTCACACTCATTCACCAAACACCCACCTTTTATGGCCGATACTAAATCCTTCTCACACACCTTTCTTATATCAATAGCTTTCTTAAGTTTCTAGCTTTTTTTTGCTATTTTTCTTTATCTATCTATCTATCTATCTATCTATCTATCTATCTAGTCATCCATCCAATTATTTGCCTATGTATGTATGCATGTATGTATGTATGTATGTATGTATGCATGCATGCATGTATGTATGTATGTATGTATGTATGTATGCATGCATGCATGTATGTATGTATGTATGTATGTATGTATGTATGTAAGTGTATATGTATGTATATATATGTCTGTCTGTCTATCTCTCGCTCTTTCTTCCTTTCGCTCTCTCTCTCGCTCCCTTTCTGTCTCTCTCTTGTTCCCCCTCCCTCTCAGTATATACTACTACTACTACTACTACTACTACTACTAACTACTGCTGCTGCTGCTGCTGCTGCTGCTGCTGCTACTGCTGCTGCTACTGCAGCTACTACATATATATAATTTACTTGTCTCTCAATCAGTCTCTGTATGTCTATCTATCTATCTATCCATCTATCCATCTATCTATCTATCTATCTATCTATCTATCTATCTATCTATCTATCTATCTATCTATCTATCTATCTATTTACCTATATGTCTGTCTGTCTGTCTGTTTGCCTGTCTGTCCGTCATTCGCTCCCTCATCCTTTGTTTTCGCTTTTCTCACTTTCTCCTTGTCTCTATTTTACATGACTCTCTCTTTAAACTCACGTCTTCCTTTAGGTGTCTCCGTTCACCTCCCTGTGTTTTCTTCTAATCTTTTCCCTACCCACTTCTCGTCTCTTTCGCATTCTTTTCTTCTAATTTTGTCAGACATTTACTCAAGCCCTTTTTCACTCTCTTCTTGACCCTTAAATTTAATTTTTCTATTGTCGTTTCGTTTCGTGAATCTCCACTAATCTCTCTGAAAAAGCAACAACAACAACAACAATAAAAAAAAGACAATATATGTTTACCCTTGTTACACGTTTGAAATACCAAGCAATTTTACTCCCGGCCCCTTCTCCATCTCTCCATCGCTCTCTCCTCTCTCTCACTCTCTTTCCCTCTGTCTCTTTGCTCTACCTCCTATTAATACTCAATCCCAAATCCCACTTCGCCATCCACCACCACTTAAAATTCCATGCACTGATATACTTGAGAAAAGGGGGCCCCAAAAGCTGATTATAGGCTCTTTCTCTCACACATTGGTGAGATACCAAACAATCTTTCTACAGGCACGCTTCTCTACTCGCTGCTAACTACCCGCCATCTCTGTTTCTTGTCTTTCGATATTTTTGCTGTAATCTGCCGGAAGTGTTCTCCAGATGTCTTCCACATATATATATATTGACGGGATATTATGAGATATCAGATATCTATTCTTCTTTTTATTATTGTTGTTGTTGTTGTTGTTGTTGCAAGGTAGAATCGTTATTAAGCTAGTAGAATATGTTATTACGCCGGACAAACTGCTTAACAGCGTTTCTTCTGGTTGTACGGGTTCGAATTCCACCGCAATTAGCTTTGTCTTTCATCCTTTCTAGATCGATGAAATAAAGTACCAGCTGGGCACTGGAGTCGATATGATCAACTTACCGTACAATTTTAGGGCCTATGCCTATATCAGAAAAAAATTGTAGCTGTTGTTGTCATTTAGCCCTGGGCTAAGTTTGACTGAATAAACGTGAAACGTTCCAGCGATGGCCACCAAGTGTCTGGAGAGAGAATGCTATCAATAAAATATCTCTCTTTCTCTCTCTCTTTATTGCACACACACAAACACGCACACACACATACACATACACATACATACACACATACGTACATACATACATACACACACACAGACACACACGCACACAGACACACATATAGGCGCAGGAGTGGCTGTGTGGTAAGGAGCTTGCTAACCAACCACATGGTTCCGGGTTCAGTCCCACTGCGTGGCATCTTGGGCAAGTGTCTTCTGCTATAGCCCCGGGCCGACCAGCCTTGTGATTGGATTTGGTAGACGGAAACTGAAAAGAAGCCTGTCGTATATATGTTATATATATATATGTGTGTGGTGTGTGTTTGTGTGTCTGTTGTTTGTCCCCCTAGCATTGCTTGACAACCGATGCTGGTGTGTTTACGTTACGTCCCCGCCCTTAGCGGTTCGGGCGAAAGAGGCCGATAGAATAAGTGCTGGGCTTACAAAGAATAAGTTCCGGGGTCGATTGATCGACTAAAGGCGGGCTCCGCACATGGCCGCAGTCAAATGACTGAAACAAGTAAAAGAGTAAAGAGTAAAGAGTATATAAATCCAAAAAATAGAACAGGAACGCAACACACGACAAGAAAACATACAAAGACGGACAGGAAAAAACAAGGACGGGTCAATAGCAGCCTTCCCTCATCAGTCACGTTTCCAGATCATCCTTAGCATCGGCCAAGCATGTTCTTTCTTTCTTGACTCGACTGCTGACCGCGAAGATTCTCTTATATTCCTGTCTCATCTCCTGTGTTCCTGCCTCAGGAACACAGGAGCTGACCGTCTTTGTATCGTCTATCTGTCTGTCTTTGTATCGTTTATCTGTCCCGGTGTTTTATATTGTTGCCTGTTGCATTCTTGTTTTATTGTTTGGATTTATATATACATATAGCGCAGGAGTGGCTGTGTGGTAAGTAGCTTGTTCACCAACCACATGGTTCCGGGTTCAGTCCCACTGCGTGGCACCTTGGGCAAGTGTCTTCTCTATAGCCTCGGGGCCGACCAAAGCCTTGTGAGTGGATTTGGTAAACGGAACTGATGAAGCCCGTCGTATATATGTTATATATATATATATGCGTGTTTGTGTGTCTCTGTGTTTGTCCCCCTAGCATTGCTTGACACCCGATGCTGGTGTGTTTTGTTGTCCCGTCACTTAGTTGCGGTTCGGCAAAAAGAGACTGATAGCAAGTACTGGCTTACAAAGAATAAGTCCCGTGTGAGTTGCGCTGACAATTTAAGTGTTCCGAGGGTCGAGCGCTCGCTCTACATTGCTGGGAACCAGCATGGGCGGTCCAGCATGACCATCGCCGAGCGCAGTCAGAAAAATGACTGAAGAGTAAAGAAAATAGTAAGAGTATAGCGGCGTACGTACACGTTTGCTTACCTTGTAAGTAAGTAAGACTCACTTGAATAGATAGTATACTTAGTTGAAGCACGAAATCAGTGCGGTATATCCGTACAACTCAAAGTAAGGTGATAAATCAAAATAAGCAACAGAATTCAGAAGAGGTTGATGCACTATGACCATTGCAAACGGCTCCATTTAATTGAACGATGCAATCATTATACCATTTAAAAAAAATTACAGATCTATAGGGTCAAGTCCTCACTGCATAATGAATAAATAGAATATTTAATCAGTTGGACACATTAATTAATTTTACTCAAATGCTCTAATAGCGCAAGAAGACGGAAAGAGTCCAACATGTTGGATTCTTTCCGTCTCTTGCGCTATTAGAGCATTTGAGTAAAATTATATTAACGTGTCCAACTGATTAAATATTCTATTTATTCATTTATGCAGCTGAGGATAGACCTGTATTTAAATTGATGTAGTGATTACATTGTTCAATTAAATGAAGCCACTTGAAACAGTCGTACTGCATCACCTCTTGATATCATGTTGCTTAATTTGATTACATATACACTTATATGTACATGTGTATGTATCGTGGTTATGCATTGAAGATTTGTACGTAACGTGTAAAATATATCAAGGATAGGTGTACATGGGTGTGGCGAGTGTCTCGAGTGTATGGTGACACGTGTGTGTGGTATGCTAGTTCTTATTTCCACACAAAAGACTCACCCTTGTATCTAGCAGTATGAATGCACCAATCTTTCATATATACTGTCGTAGTTATGACGCAAAAGACAAATGGTTGCGTGTTACGTAATATGTGAAGTCACCAGTCCTTTGTATTTTGCCCCGGCGTATGATAGCATACATTTTATACAGTGTCTGATGAACAATATAAAGTGCCCCACACCAATAATAAACAAAAAAGAAAAACAGAGCTTATGTCGACCTGCAGACACAGCATGTTATTTGTCCTATCCTTTCTTTCTCTCATTTTATATTTGTTTTAGGAACCCCTGGAGATTGTTGATACCAAATTCATAGATATTATGGTGAAACTATGGTACAGAAATACTTGCAACCATTATATGTGTGCCTGCTTTTTGATCTTGCGTGTGTCTGAGCATGTATGTAAATGTGTGTGTATGTTTGTGTATGTACCCTATATATATATATATATATATATTTATAAATTTTGCGCACGTAGTAATAGGATAGCTGAAGGTAAAACTATTTAGTTTTCTTCCAATACGCTTTGGGTTACTACTTTAATGTCCTTCTTCACGGGATAAATTTATACTTATTCATCATTGAATGACAAAGGAACAGGAATTATATAATGAACTTAATATTGAGTTCTTACAACTGGTTCTTAGAATCACAATGACTAAGCGAAATCACAATACAGACACACACTTCATATATATATATATATATATATATATATATATGTATATAATATACTATATATATAGTGTGTGTGTCTGTATTGTGATTTCGCTTAGTCATTGTGATTCTAAGAACCCGTTGTAAGAACTCAATATATATATATATATATATATATATATATATTATATATATATGTGTGTGTGTGTGTGTGTGTGTGTGTGTGTGTGTGTGTGTGTGTGTGTGTTGTGTGTGTGTGTGTATGTGTGGAGGCGCATGGCCGAGTGATTAGAGCAGCGGACTCCCGGTCGAGGGATCGCAGGTTTGAATCTCAGACTGGGCGATGTGTGTGTTTATGCGCGAAACACCTAAGGTCTACGTGGTTCCGGCAGAAGGTAAGGGCGAACCTCTGCTGACTCTTTTGCCACAACTTTCTCTCACTCTTTCCTCCTGCATCTTGCAGCTCACCTGCAACGGACCGGTGTCCCGTCAAGGTGGGGAATCTATACGCCAAGGAAACCGGGAAACCGTCCCTAATGAGTCATACATACACACATACATACACACACACACAACTATATATATATATACAATATATATATTATATATATATATATATATATATATATATATATATATATATATATATATAAGATATATATATATTATATTATATATATATATATAATATATATATATATTTAATTATATTAAATTAGAGATAAAACCACTATTAGGCAAATAAAACAGTGAAAAACATAAGCCAATGCAAAAATTAATTTAAAATAAAAATTAAAAATTAAAATTATATAATTTAAACTTATAAATTTTATATATATACAAATATATATATTATGTATGTATGTATATTTTTATATTATATATTTTTTATTAATTAATTAATTAATTATTTATTTATTTACTTTTTTAAAAATATATATCAAAGTATTAAAAGTTAAAAAAACAAAAAATCAAAAAATAAAAATAAAAATAAATAAATAAATCAATAGATAAATAAATAATTAATTTATAAAATAATATATAATATAAAAATATACATACATGCATATATAGTAATTTGTATATATATATATAAATTTATAAGTTTAAATAATTTAAAATAATTTTTTATTTTTTATTTTTATATTTTAATTAATTTTCTGTATTGGCTGTTTATATTAACTTTGTCCGTATGTATATATATATATATATATATATATATATATATATATATATATATATATATATATAATATAAGTGTGTGTGTGTGTGTATGTGTTTCGTGATTTCGCTTAGTCATTGTGATTCTGATAATCAGTTTGTAAGAATTCAATATTAAGTTGATTATATAATTCCTGTTCCTTTGTCATTCGATAATGAATAAGTATAAATATGCACGTGTGTGTGCGTATGTGTGTGTATGTGTATGTGTGTGAGAGAGAGAAAAGGAGAGAGAGAAGGAAAAGTATGATTCTGTCGACGTCAAAATCATGGGAACGCCACCCTTCAGTTACGAAGCCTTGTAGCTACTCTCCAGATGTGTAACTCTAAGCTGCTATGTATGCGTGGTCTAATCAATAAATATCCGGACTTTTGAGATAGTAACGAAACTAAAGCTCGCAGAGTAAAGCCACTTGACACAGATTGACCTTTAACTCTACTGTGCATGTGCACTAAGTTTTAACGTTCTAGCTCACTTCCGCTATTTACAGAAGTGTTTGGAAGGAAAGTGTGTAGCGTGTGATCGTCGCATTGACCATGACAGAAGAAGTTGAGCAGAGATTCTGCAGCAAAC
Organism: Octopus sinensis; assembly: GCF_006345805.1. Classification (NCBI taxonomy): domain Eukaryota; kingdom Metazoa; phylum Mollusca; class Cephalopoda; order Octopoda; family Octopodidae; genus Octopus; species Octopus sinensis. Next base: position 18,943 of record NW_021832675.1, on the reverse strand, counting down.
TTTGCCAAAAGCATGGCGATACATGCTCAGAGGCCTACGCAAAGTGCTCATCGTTCTACACACAACGAAGGAAATCTCGTGCGACTGAAACCCGAGTGTCTTTTTGGTCAGCTGAAAGCAATTTTGGCACAAACTTGGCAGACACTCATTTCATACCCAAATTTTCTGTGATAATGGCCTGAACTGACCGTAACTACTCAGCACAGCCTCTGATGACACACAGATGGTAATTCGACGATTTCCCCTCACAGCTGCATGCACATCTGCGATGTTTTTCTCAGTTCTGCTGATTGCGGGTCTCCAAGAACGTTCGTCAATATCGACATTTTTCGGCCATTCTGGAAACGTCTGAACCATTCGTACACTTGTCTGTAGCTCATATACTCCTCTCCATAACTTTCTGCAACCTTGCGTGGACCTCTCAGTAGGTATCGCCATTACAAGTTTCTCTGTCATGGTCAATGTGACGATCACACACTACACGCCTGTCTTCCAAGCAATGCTGTAAACGGCAGAAGGGAACTAGAAGGTTAAAACGACCGGTGATGGTTTGTTGGTGCCCCCGTAACTTGACGGTTCGGGGAAAAATGGAACGATAGTGCAAGTACCAGACTTTTAACAAAACGTCCTGGGTTCGATTAATTACTACTAAACATTTCAAGGTAGTGCCACAATATGGCCGCAGTCTAATGACTGAAACAAGTAACACACACAATACACACACATACACACACACATACTACTAAACATTTCAAGGTAGTGCCACAATATGGCCGCAGTCTAATGACTGAAACAAGTAACACACACAATACACACACATACACACACACAATCACACACACATACACACATGCACACACATACACACACACGCACACACATACACGCACATATACACACACATACACACGCATACACACACATACACACACATACACACTGCATACACACATACACACACATACACACACATGCACACACACACACATACCGCTTTAATACACATAACATTTCAGTGTCAGTGTGAAAAGTAAATAAAGTGGATAAGCCATTAGTTGTATCTGTCGCCGTTGGAGAAGGTGGTGGTGGTGGTGGTAGGGGGTGGGGGTGTAGTTTTGTTGCCGTGTGATGCTGGGGGTGGACGGTATGATGGTGGTGGTGGTGGTGTGAAGGAAGGTGTGGTCTTGGTGCGTAGGTGGCATGTAAGATGGGGTGGGCGGCGGCGGTGGGGGTCGGTAGATCGCCGTTAGTTTTGTATGAAGATTTCTAACAAGGACAACATATTGAATAAACAGAACATGCATATATACATACATACATACATACATACATACATACATACATATATGGACACGCACACAGATACGCAGACAGACACACAGCCACATACAGACACACACACACACACACATATATATATATATATATACTCTTTTACTCTTTTACTCTTTTACTTGTTTCAGTCATTTGACTGCGGCCATGCTGGAGCACCACCTTTAATCGAGCAACTCGACACCAGGACTTATTATTTTGTAAGCCCAGTACTTATTCTATCGGTCTCTTTTGCCGAACCGCTAAGTAACGGGGACATAAACACACCAGCATCGGTTGTCAAGCAATGCTAGGGGGACAAACATAGACACACAAACACACAGACGCATATATACACATATATACGACGGGCTTCTTTCAGTTTCCGTCTACCAAATCCACTCACAAGGCTTTGGTCATATCAATTTTAATAGAATGAGATCAAAATCCAAGGCTGTGAAATATTTCAGAACATTTATAAAGAGAAGGTCTTACAGCTGTTTCCGGGATAGTTTATATATTCCTTCATCGATTACGGTGTGAGAAGATGGTTAAGCAATAATTATTCTAGACTAGCAGTATCGCCCGGCGTTGCTCGGGTTTGTAAGGGAAATAACTATAAATCATTTTTAGAGAGTTATAGCCAAAAAATGGAAAAAAAAAATGATGGTAAATTTTTTTAGTTAAAAAGGTCGAGTTGCGTCCCCTAGACAGTCTGTGGTTTGTGTTTCTGATTCTCGACCCCATGTCGAATTTATCGATTTTTTTCAGAACTGGGGGAACTTTTCAAAATTTTCGCTGCGTTAGTTTTGAATTATGACATTGGGCTATGTGTGTGTCAAGTTTCATCAGAATCGGTTGAAAGCCGTGGTCAGGGTGAGGGTACAACCAAACAGACACACAGAAACACACACAGACAAACTGCCGTTTATATATAGAGAGATAAGATATGAAATTGGGAGTGAAGTGGAGGAATGAAAATAGACATGAGGTATGTGGGGATACTGCATCTGCCGCTCCTTTATTTAGGCAGAATGTTATACATATAAGATTCCTGTACATTGTGAGTAAGTTCAAATAGTATTTAAAATTGGTCATTCCAAGCATAGAGTTTGTAAGCAGTGTTATTGAATCGACGGTTTTTATATAAGTAAAAAAAAAACCCTCGATGTATGTATGTATATGTATGTATTATGTACGTGAGTATGTATGTATGTATGTAGTATGTATGTATGTATGTATGTATGTATGTATGTATGTATGTATGTATGTACGTACGTACGTACGTATGTATGTATGTATGTATGTATGTAGTATGTATGTATGTATATATGGCATTATTCAGATGTATTTGAAGATTTTTTGCCGATAGAGAAAGAACCGATTGGCACAGGGTTGATCAGTGGGTTAACGGCAACCAACAATGGTAGAAACAGCAACGGACGAAGCAGCTATAGATACAGCAGCAGCAGCAGTAATAGCAGCATCAGTTGTAGTAGTAGTAGTAGTAGTAGTAGTAGTAGTAGTAGCAAGCAACAACAGTAATAGCAAGAATAGTAACGATAGAGGCTGTGGTAGTAGTAGTAGTAGTAGTAGTAGTAGTAGTAGTAGTAGTAGTAGTAGTAGTAGCAACAACAGTAATAGCAAGAATAGTAACGATAGAGGCTGTGGTAGTAGTAGTAGTAGTAGTAGTAGTAGTAGTAGTAGTAGTAGTAGTAGCAGTAGCAGTACAAGCAGCAGAGGCAATAGCAGCAGTAGTAGTAGTAGTAGTAGTAGTAGTAGTAGTAGTAGTAGTAGTAGCAATAATAGTTACTAAAATGCCGGAAAATTGGCGCCAATACTGGTTCTCACTTCCAGGAGGGGGTAAGTATAAAATTCCTTTGGATTACCCAGGCCTCGCTTTCTTATTGGCTAAAACGGCGAAAGCATGTTTACTAAGCAAAAAAAAAATGATTAAAACATACACACACATATACTCATGCACACACACATACACGCGCACACTCAAATACTAGCATAAATATATGACAGACTTCCGCACAGTTTCCACGTTTCAAATTCCACTCTTAATATTACACGCACAGACAGTCAAACATATATGCACAGATACAATCATACAGAAACACATACATGCAGTCAGCATGCTTGGTCGCTAAATCCACAAGTTTTTATTTATTCTCTGTTTATTTTCTCATATCCCTTTCTGTTGAAGAGCGTAGGCTCGAAACATAAAAGACCTTCTCACTTTCCCAAGCGTCAATAGACCTGCTTGTTGTTCATGCATCTGTCTTCATCTTTTGCTTTTCTGTAAATTTCAACTACACACACACACACACACACACATACATACATACATACATATATATATATGCATGTATGCATACATACTTGTATGCTTTCATAATGCATTCATGCATACATACATATTATATATGTCTATCTATCTATCTATCTATCTATCTATCTATCTATCTATCTATCTATCTATCTATCTATCTATCTATCTATCTATCTATCTCTCTATATATGTCTATACATACAAGCACATTATATATATGTATATATATATATATATAAAATAGGCACATACGTAGATATTTTTTCAAATATACTATATATTATAGTGTGTCTGTATGATCGTATTTGTGCATCTGGAATCAAGACTAATTGACGTGTGTTGGTCATATATGGAATATTTACACTTAACAACTACTATCCTTTATTTATTTATCTATTTATTTATACATCTCTATATTTGTGAGACGAAGTTAATTGGACGACAGAGCATTTTTGATACAATTAGTTACACTAAGTAATTATTTCACGTCAATTTATCGTTTCATAATAATTTCAGTAGGTTTTTAATATTTCTATTATAAAAAAAATTGAAGGAAGTGGATTGGTAGAAGCTATTAAGAAGTTAAATCTAAATATAGCACATAATTAATAATATCAGGGTAATAAAGATTTTAGAAATTTTTACTACCAGTAGCCTAGCGTATAGAAAAATTAGTCAATAGACTATATATTATTCGTATAAAATACAGTGTACATTTAAACATATAAGAGGTAGCCATCATAGGACTCCCTTACGCTAGAAGGAACAGCTAAAGTCCAAACCGTTTGGACTTTAGCTGTTTCTTCTAGCGTATTTTATATGCTGTTATAGCACATATATTTTCTCTAAGTTTTATTTCTGCAGCCGCTTATCGACATTGTGTTTCATTCCTCTTTCGTTGTGGTGCATAAAATAATTACCTGTTATCTAATTGGGTCATTTAAATCGACTTGAGGCTTTCTCCACGAATTTGTTTTTCTTTACCCCAACATAAAAATAACTGATCTGTGTTAATTTAGAAAGTTATAAAGTGATTTTCTTAAGAAAGGAAATAATAACCAATCAAAGTGACGGAATAATATACGACTGTTATATGTAGCGAAAATCGCAGCTAATCGTAATTAAACTGGATCTATTCATACGTATGGCTATGTCTAGACTCATTTCAAATGGTGGCCAATCAGAGATTTACGTTCTTCTCACGTGTATTTGTATGAGCTAATTACTACCGTTTCCTTTGTTAAAGCTTCTACAAAGTTTCTACAAAGTAAGTCGCAATATTATCGGTTTGCAGGAAAAAAAAAACCCGTGTCACGAGCTGGCAGAAACGTTAGCACACCGGGCGAAATGCTTAGCGGTATTTCGTCTGCGTTACGTTGTGAGTTCAAATTCCGCCGAGGTCGACTTTGCCTCTCATCCTTTCGGGGTCGATAAATTAAGTACCAGTTACGCACTGGGGTCTATGTAATCGACTTAATACCTATGTCTGTCCTTGTTTGTCCCCTCTGTGTTTAGCCCCTTGTGGGTAATAAAGAAATAGGTATTGTCACATATATTTATTTTGTGTAATTTGTCTGAGTTCTGTACTGATCATGTTAAATGCGTCGAATTTCTGAATATTCTAACACTCTATTGTTAACACCTTTTTAATAAATTTTGTGCTTATATACCGCATGTAACGCTGTTTATAATGTGTTACGTTCAACACAAGTATGTTTATATATTTTAGGGTAAACAATTGTGAACTGAGGGTGCTGCCGTACTCCGTCTCCAGGTGCAGGGGTCCATATCTCACCAGGCGGTAAAGCAGCTCTGTTAGGTGTTTCGGCCCCTTATATCGCGATGCCAGAGCTGCCCGTCGCCGTCTGCCGGTACAGGCGATAAAATTCACGCACAACATCACGAGCTTTCTTGAGTCAGATGTTGTGACTCTCTGGGTTAGATGTTTTTGTTATATTCAATGCTCGCTCTTGCTGCACCACTAGTCCTCTCTCTTGAGCCAGATGTAATGAGCTGCTCCCTCAGTAGCTTCGACAGTTTTTCTGGCAACATCTTTCCTCTCGCTCGCAGCTTGTTCAAAGCACCTGAGCATCGAGTGAACCCTGGTTCAAACAAATCTTAGAACACCTATCTCTATAGAAAGCATATTGGCTCCCATCCATTGTTTTCAACCAACTCACTCTATTTTCTCTTTTTCCAGAGGAAAGCGTCTTCGATGTTTGTCTCCCATTGAAATATCAGCTCTACCATCTTTATCACCTTCTTTTCCTTGCACTACATGACAAACTTGGTTCTTTTGGTGGCAAAGAGTAGGAAGTGGTATTTGCTGTCAACTCTACAGAGACTTCCCTAATCTTCCCTACTCATTTTGGATCATTCCTTTACCTTACAGTGGTTCGCTTGCAGCCTTCACCATCTTTGCAAAACTTTAGCTTTCCATGCTCCACTACTTGCGATCTTTCATTGTTGTCAATTCACAATAGTTTGGATTACAGAGAAAACTGCAACATCAGAGTTTGAACCTACCTGGTAGAAGTCTTTTATCGATCGTTATGAATCCATCCTCTGACATTTTCTAGATTTTGAGCCCTTCAACCCTATCGTTAAACGATCTGCATGAAATATAATCTCTCCAGACTCTCCACACGCTCCTCTACTATTGTAGACATGGCTTCTCATGCAATAACACACTTCTCTTCTTCCTGCCTCCACTCCTTGAATGTTCCTCCGCGTGACATCTTTGCTTTAAAACGCATTCCTGCTCAGCTCATCAACTCATCCAGTCTGAGCAGGATTCTCACCATGACTTCTCATTCCTAGTTAGCATTGCTACTTAGGGGAGAGAATATTCATTTTCTGAAGCCATGGCCTTTATAGGTTTTTATGAGACTGTCCACGAGGTATTGCAGCTGTTCCTCCAGTGAGCTGCCAATGTTGCACCAATCTGCAAACAGTCTCTGATGAGTTCTTCGCGTATTTTGATCTTCGCTCCCCTCCATTTCACAGTGGTGACAGACGGGGTGGTTTTCAGTCTGATCTTATGTGAAGCTAAATAACTTAGATCGATGTTCCAAAGTCGTGCATCAGTATGGCTGCGAAGAAGCCTACCAGAGTTGGGGAAAGTACACACGCTTCTGAAACACCATCAAACTTATTGAAGCCTTACATACTTGTGTGGAATTACTGAACAAACCCTAGTAAAAATTGAGGGCATCCAATTTTCGCAAGGATTTTTAACAAGCTGTCTCTACTAAGAAGGCTTACGTTTTTTTTTTTTTTTGAAATCAATGAAAGCGATATCAATTAGTTATCCTTGTTCTCAGTATTTTCCTTGAAATTTCTCATGTAAATTGCTGAACCTTCTGATCTGAAACAGCACTGAATCTCAGAGTATTAATTTTCTGCGATATTCTTAATGTTCTTCTTTCTTCGTGTTCTACGATATTCTGAACAGTCTTCGTTGACTTTAGGTCTAAGTGAATGAAGAACGTTTCAACGATGCCCAGTGAAAAGATTGCTCCATAACTGCTGCAATCGCTTCTGTCCCCTTTGTTCTTGTACAAAGTAACAATATTCCAGCCTCCCATTTCCTGCAGCACTGCGCTGCGCCTTCATTTCAACAGTGACTCAGTAGTTTGTCTAGATGACGTAACAGTAAATCCTTTGTAAACGTGATTGTTTCTGGAGGAATACGATCCGATCCCGTCGGTAGCTTGCCAGCAGGAAGCAGTCAATGGCTTTACTCTGCTCTTCAGCAGTTGGAAATGCATCTTGTTCTTTCATCACTGCTAGACATTCAATGGTGTCAAGCATACAATACAAGATGGTATTTTCTGTGGAGTAGAGATTGGAGTAGTGATCTACTCATCCTTCCATCTGCTTGATTTCGTTTTTGATGGCCTTACCTATAACGGTTTTCAGGGACGCTGTCTGGCTCATGGCTGGGTCGATGTCCTTCATTATCCTCTCAAACACTCCACGTATGTTCTCTGTATCAAATGATGATCAGATATTTTTGAAAACCTATAATTAATTGTCATTTTCACAGAATCTCACTTTTTTCTGGGCGTTTGCATACACAGATGGTAGAAGTCAACTCGTTATTGAATAACTCAGCAAGTCTACGCAAATGTTTCAAATGTCCAAGAACTTCCTACGCGGGTAATTTGTTTTGAGTGGATAAATTGTTGCATAGTATACTTCAAGGCAATCAGCTATGAAACAAGTGGCACAACAGAGGCTGAAAGGACCAGAAACCAATTGCACTTCAGATTTTTTTTACATGCGTTTACGTCCTCCCAGAAGGAAGTTCTGAGATCCAGGAATCCTTCGTTCCTAGTGATTCACACGTTAGTTAACCAGTATCTGGGACCCTGGCAGGTGATACTACTCTGGGTCAGAGTAGACCTAGGAACAATACTGGTTAAGAGGTGGTTCCACGCCTCTCAGAACCTTGGCGCTCTGTACCCGAGCCCCGCTACCAGATGTAGTTTAAAGTCTTACATGCATACACATTACATACATGCATGCATACATACATAGATATACATACATACATATATACATACATACATACACACATACATACATACATGCAAACATACATACATACATACATACATACATACATACATACATACATACATACATACATCAGAAGATTATCATTTAAATATATATGAGCATGTCTAGATATGCAAGTATATGCATGAGAAGGCGTGCATAAAACAAAACATACAACTCTGAGAATAATGGTCTTGTGGATCGACTAATTGTCTTGACGATTTCCCTTTGCAAAAAAAGAAAAAACATACAATTCTGCAAGTATACATACATACATACGTACATACATACATACATACATACATACATACATACATACATACATACATACATACATACATGCATACATATCCTGTTGTTGATGTTGAAATTCCAATGGCTTAGATCTTGGTTAGAAACCAGCTCTTTCTCTATTGGCAAGAAGTCTTGAAATAAAACTGAACAAGAGCACTCAGAGAGCACAAACCTCCGCCAAGGTAACACCAACGCCCTCTCAACGATTAGCTGGAGATAATTTTTTAAAATGAGAATATCTGAAATAAACTCAGCTGCTCTCACAAACGAGAATACTAAAAATGAATCCGACCGCTCTCAAAAATTAAGAAAAAAAAAAAACAGCAGAAATAATCTAGAATCCTTGTCCGGTTCCGGATTGATCCCAAAATCTAATCAGTTCCCTGAAAGTTTCATCTGAATCCATTGAAATATCTTGTCTACGGACAAACAAACAAACAAACACGACTGAAAACAATACCTCCGGAGGTAATAATGACATACATACATACATACATACATACATACATACATACATACATGCAAACATACACACATATCCACGAGATTCTTATGTAAATAGATGCACAAACTTGGGTGTATACATCGGCAGTTCAACTAACACACCAACTCAACCACGAATTTACAGACACCGGAAATTCTCTTAACTTAGTACGTTTTGTCACTGTGTTAGCGACCGGCTTGAACTCTCTCAAGAAGAACTTAATTTAAAATCATACATACATACTCAGACATATGGGCGTAATATATCTTTTTGGACAAAAATGAAATATCATGTACAGTTATAGAAGTCTGTTTCCGAGCAGATATGTGCATCTCTTTGAAAATCAGTAAGAACGAGAATATTTATAGGCATCTACTTCGAAAACGGTAAATTCTTCACTCTGATTTTGAATTCACAGGCATATCAATAGTCTTTGGCGCATTGTATTATGTTAATAAATGCTTGAGCGACAATCTGGAAAAGCTAGAATTCTCAGGCAAAGAAAACGACCAGCTAACACGTAATTTACAAATAAAGCCTGTTAGAGAGACGATTAAAAATATGCAAAACTTCCCTAAAATTAATTATATACTCATAACGATATTATTATCCAAATTCCAGTGATTGCAGTTTGTTTCTTTGTTAGAAATCAACTCCTTCCGTACAGGAAAATTTTAAGGGATTAAAACGACAAACACACACATACATCATATATACTTACTTGCAAACAGACATACCTGCATACATACATCTTTTAAAATACGCATGCTCTTATTATGTAACCAAACAATTTATTACATAACGAATATCAAATACACTACAATACACATCATTCAAGACAGTTCGCCATTTATTCAATATTTTTAGCGACTACTTTCTTTTATTTATTTATGTTATTTATGTTATTTACCCTTTTTACTCTTTTACTTGTTTCAGTCATTTGACTGCGGCCATGCTGGAGCACCGCCTTTAGTCGAGCAAATCGACCCCGGGACTTATTCTTTGTAAGCCCAGTACTTATTCTATCGGTCTCTTTTGCCGAACCGCTAAGTGACGGGGACGTAAACACACCAGCATCGGTTGTCAAGCAATGCTAAGGGGACAAACACAGACACACAAACACACACATACATACATATATATACATATATACGACAGGCTTCTTTCAGTTTCCGTCTACTAAATCCACTCACAAGGCTTTGGTCGGCCCGAGGCTATAGCAGAAGACACTTGCCCAAGATGCCACGCAGTGGGACTGAACCCGGAACCATGTGGTTGGTTAGCAAGCTACTTACCACACAGCCACTCCTGCGCCTATTTACTTATGTTATTTGCTCTTTGACTTAAACATTTACTTTTACCAATTTACGTATTTGCCAGAGAAGTCACGAGATTAATTGGACGACTCCAGATACTATACTACTAATACTATTAGTCACACTAAGTAATTATATTCTATCATGTCAAATCGGTTTTATTATAATGATCCCAAGGAAAAGCTTCTATAAATATTCATGTAATTACTACTACTACTACTACTACTACTACTACTACTACTACCACCACCACCACCACACTACTACTACTACTACTACTACTACTACTACTACTACCACCACCACCACCACCACACTACTACTACTACTACTACTACTACTACTACTACTGCTACTACTGTTGGTGCTGTTGTTGTTGCTGTTGTTGTTGCTGCTATTATTATTATTATTATTATTATTATTATTATTATTATTATTGTTATTATTATTATTATTATTATTAATGTTGTTTTTATCGTTGGTGTTGCTGTTGTTGTTGTTGGTATAATTGTTATGAATGGAATTACAGGAGAAAAAAAATAATAATATGCTAAAAGACTAAATGCATAGCAACACTTTGTCGTCGATGGTTAAAATCCTTTGATTTCATTGATGTTGTATTTCATACAGCCTATGGTGCATATATATATATATACATAAACGGCAAAATGTCTACGTGTGTGTCCTTTATACAAATCCGCAATTTTTCAGTTAGAGAGCTCGCACTTTCTATGGTCATTCAAAACCGTCCAGAGCCATTAAAAAAATGAATAGAAGTGACTTTTTTGTGAATTTTCTATCCAAAACCCAATCAAAATGCCCGAAACTTGATACGCCAATTGAATGCCAGCTAGCTGTATGTGATTGGTCAGAGATTTGGACATTACTCGCGCTGCATGTTATGCATGCACGCAGCTGTATATGCATGCACTGCCGGGTCATAAGTGCTAGTATATATATAAAAATGTACCAGTCATGCCCCAGAGTAATTTTAAATTGATTGCATCATCTTTCTGAATTTTTTTTCTCGTTGCACTTAACGCGTGAAATTATTGAATTGGTATAAAGAGCATTTTTGTTATTTTTACATTTAAGAAATTAGATCTGACCAATATTTTGGTCTATGATACATCACAATTGAAAATTAGCGTATTTGCCGGCGTATAGTGCGCGTTTTTTTTTAGATCTCTAAATTCAGGGCGGCCGGAAAGTAAGCTTTTCAGTTATTCAACTATCTCTTTCACGTTCATATATTAAACAATTTAGATCTTAATAAAAAAAAAAAAAAATAAAAAACACATATAGTATGATAGAAATTTAAATGTAATAAAATGCTTTAAAAAGAAATGTAAAGTGTCTTCGTAATAACTGCAAACCTACTTTTGGGCCACCCTGTCTGTCAAAAAATTGTATTGCGCCTAATGCAGCCGGAATGAAAGACCGATTATATGTATTGAAATTCGCAACTATATACGATTCCTGTATATGTATACACCCATATCTACAAAAGGAGAGCATCTATGATGAATTCATGCATAACATATTGCTTGTTTTCTTTTTTGTATCCAGTCTATTGACTGTGATTTGCACTTGCTATCACTGGCGTTTTTGGCTCCGTAATCAGAAATTAGAAAATACTAATATTTTCATAGAAATAAGCGAAGCAAATTGACTTGCGTACGCCAAATCCAGCGGATTATTGGTACAGTGCAGATGTGTAAAATATTCTGAATTATCATCTGTTGAATTCTTTGAATGACCGTATAAACACAGTCATATTCATACATAAATTCATGCATGCATTCATACATACATTCATGCATGCATGCATACATATATATATATATATATAATATATATATATATATATATATATATGTATATGCATACATGAATACACACATACATAAGTATACACATACATAAACCACACAGACATACATGCATACATACATGCATAGATTCATACATACATTCATGCATTTATTCATACATGCACTCATGCATGCATACATACACACAACCACTCATACACGCATACATACAAACACACATACATACATATATGCATACATGCATGCATACATACCCACACACTCGTACACACACATACATACGTACATACAAACGCACATATATACATACATGCATTCATACATACATAAACACACACACACATACACACATCATACAGTGTAATCGCACACACTCCTGTATCAAATCCACATAGGCACCCATTACTTCAGCTAAATGTTTGCACAAATTTGCCAACATTAATGTGAATAAAAATCAATTATGTATGCTTTTAATGAATGCCAAAGAAACAAGAGTCACCTAATCATCTTTCTTAGCTCAGACACGTTTCTGTTATAAGAAGCTACGCACTCAGAGCTGAGTGCTTGTGGAACAGCCTGTAACTTCCTTGGAGTCATGAAAATGAAGTGTGTGTATATTTTGGAAAGCATTTCAAAGCGTACATACATATGCATGTATATTGTTCTTCCCGGTAGTAAAAATATAGTGATTTTAATCAGGGTTAGTACAGAACCTTGAAGAAGCTGATTAAAATGCTATTGCATCAGCTCTATCAATGATACTAATTCAGCATCCACCGTTTATACAGGCATCACCAGTAGCATTACCGTTATCAAAGAAGCTTGAGAGGCGGTTGGATGGAACCTACACTCGCCTCCTTATGAGAGCTCAAAATCTCTCGTGTAAGCGTCATCCAACCAAAATGCAAATATATGGGAAACTACCACCTGTGTCATCTCTTGTGAAAGGTAGGAAAGTCCAGTTTGCTGGACATTGTTGTAGAGCTGGAAACGAGGCAATTTCTACTCTTCTCCTCTGGAAGCCATCTGCTCGCAACACCAGAGGGCGCACACTCTCCTACCCTGATGTAATCTCCAGGGATACAGGCATCCAGCAACAGGACCTCCGTAATGCTATGATGGACCGTGAAGTCTGGCGTAGCATGGTAAATTCCATTGTCTCGACCACGGTCGAAAAATGATGATGATGATGACCGTTAGCAGCAGCAGCAGAAGCAACCGTAACATGAAGGGTGCCTCTAATAAAAGAACCAGACGTGTTTGCAAATGTGTTGTAGGTGTTAGTGTTGTTTTTTCTAGAGAAGCCATTTCTCTGCTGCTTCCTCCGTCGACATTCTTCTCTTGTTTCTCGGTATTAGTGTACTAAATTTACTGATATTACTGTCGTTGTTGTTGTTGTTACTCCTGCTGGAGACCCTCAGGTGGTTGATGTTACAATATGTGTGGCACCTGGGTCGTTCATCAGCTTCCATGATGTGCAGCTGGAAACGTTCAGGATGATTTTTCCACAGATTTTTGGGTTGTATTTGGATCAGCTTCAACGCCAGTTCCAGAAAAGATACCGTTCTACAGCTATTCATGTCTCTCTCTTAGCACCAACCTATGTTGCCTGCTATATATGTTTGTGTATGTGTGTTTAGACAGGTAAATAGATACATAGATATATTCGAGATATCGAGAGATAGATCAATAAGGAAAGTGAAAGACGTAAAACGAGAGAGAGAGAGAGAGAGAGAGAGAGAGAGAGAGAGAGAGAGAGAGAGAGAGAGAGAGAGAGAGAGAGAGAGAGAGAGAGAGAGAGA
>NW_021832674.1:0-20000 GCF_006345805.1 Octopus sinensis | reverse complement strand
TTTAGTATTAAATCAAATTTCTCAATGTAAATATATAATATATATAAATTAGAGAAAAACCATTATTATGCAATTCAAACAATGATAGACATAAACCAAATCATAAAGAAAAAATAAAATATACTATAAAATATATAACTAGATCACAAAAAGTATAAAAATGAATAAATAATATATAGTAAGTAAAAAGACTACGTACGTTTCATGGCTAGAATTTAAATTCTAATTAAATTAAACTTTAATTTAATCAAAAGACAATTCAATTTGAAAGTATAGTAACTCCTCAGGTCAACAATAATTGCAATAATAGTTAAATAAATAATTAAATAGAATTAAACAATATTTATAAAAGAAGCATAGTTTCCTAGTCCCTTGTTCTGAAGGTTCTCAGAATCCAGCCAGCCATATGCCTGCACACTGCAACCATATTGGCGATATGGATATGAAACGAGGTATTGTTGCTTATATCAATCCAAGATCATGCTCCGTATGTGATTTTGGCTCATACAATTCACTTAGACACGCCACATTTTATTGCTGTTTTCGTGGAGAGGGCTCTGTTGGTTGCTACAGCCTGGTCTCTTTCTTTTAAGAAGTCATGCAACCACTCTCTGAGGTTTCCAGTTATGCCAGGTCTTATTAGTTTGTGACTTATCGTCACATGATCACCCTTACCAAAGGCCACGTTAGAGCGATTTTTTAACTGTATCACCACCTAGTCACTGTACTGCAAAATCTGTTTTAAGGGCAGCTTCTTCTTCCAGAGTGAGAGCCATTGCCGGGTGTCAGGAAACAAGTAGATACCTTCAAGGAACGCAATTAGTTTCTTCCTGACAATGTGCTCCACGATTTTGCTGACATGGCTGGTTAGAGAGACAGCTTTATACTTTTTAGCATTTGCTGTTACCTTCTTTATAAATAGGGCATATTATTCCTTACTTTAACCTTTTGGAAAGTCTTTCTGATGCAATGAAGATCTGGAAGAGAATCCGAAGTAGTCTTGCTAGAACCCCTTTGTATTTCTTTAGGAAGATTGCTGGGAATCCATCAGAGCCTGTGGATGAGTTTGAGCTCACTTCAACAATGGCTGATATCACATCCGTTTCCTCTATTTTGATGCTATCAATAATAGTCATTTCGTTGTGTAGAGCTGTGGAGCCAAAGAATCATTCAGTCGTAACTACTTGCAAGTGTCCCAAGGGAGTGGTAAAACACTCTTGTATTGCACATTGAGTATTTCACTGATCCTCTGGGGGTCTGTAGTTGGCGAGCCATTTTCTTCGAATAATGGCCCTATTTTATACCATACTGGTGCAGACCTTTTTGCATATCCATAGAAGAATTTAGGGTTTGTCTTAATATTTGTGACAGCCCTGGCTTCCTTTTCTGCCCTATCCTTTTCAAGAGAGTATTTGAGTTCACTTTCGATCTCGAGCATTGTTTGTTTGAGACGGGATCGTTTGTTATCCTTTAGTGACACCTTTAGACGATTTGAGATTTTTGCACGTTGTCTCATGAGTAAATAATATACATAATTCCTCGTCCTCTTTAATATAGAACTGTAATATATATATATATATATATATGTATGTACGTATATAAGTATATATATACATATATATAAATAATAATTATTTGAGGGATTATTATTCCTACTTCAGTTTAATTTAGTTACTATCACATATATATATTTCACGTGATCACTGACCGACCAGTGTATCAGACGTTGCTACACTCGTGGTCACAATGCTCTTGCATTGTTTAGCCTTCAAATGAAATGGCTATAGCATTATATATATATATATATATATATATATATATATATATATATATATATATATATATATATATATATATATACATATATATAATAATATATTAATTAAGATAATATATCCCAGTAGAATTCGGCATAAAAAATACCATTTATGGTAAGTTTAAGTATCTATATATTAGTCAGCAACGATAGCTTCACCACACAGAAGTTTAAATAGCAGTCAAATCCTAGCTATTCTTTCATTGTAGAATTGAAGACAATATAAATAAAAAACTATGACTATCTATATATAATCGTGCTGAACTAATGATATAGTATATATATATATATATATATATATATATATATATATATATATATCATAGGGTAGTTAGCTATTAGCCTTAGGTATGCGATATATATATATATGCAATATATATATATATATATATATATATATATATATTCGCATAACCCGTAAGGTCACTGACGGTCCAGGTTATAAAATATTGAATCTGATTTCAACATTGAATAAAATGAAAGTTAATTTTATGATGATTCAGTTAAATATTTCAATTTGTACGTGTCATGAAAGGTGTGGTTTACAACTTCATGGTTTAGGTTTTAGAAATAGAACTTTCAGGGTAAATTTGAATTCTAGTAACAGCATTTATTTGTGGTATATGTGCACACGTCTACAAAAATGCAAAAGGAATTTTTAAATAACGTGTATATAAAATTAAAGGGAAATATTTTCCCGGAGTATTTTCCCATTATGCACTGTTTTGGCTATTTATGAAGGTACCCCCAATAACCGCCTATCTCGAGAATCCGTGGTACGATTCATGCGAAACTTGTTTTTTTCCGTTTATATTCACATTTCAGGTGTACCTTACTTTCAGAGCATTTTCCCATTATGCGCCGGTCTGACTATTAAATAACAGACAAGTACGCACAAATGTACACAAACAAAACTGGCGAAACTACGGACAAATTGCTACTCTTTAAACAAATTTTCAACATGTACCTCTAAGCGGATGTGGTTTCAGAATATATAGGGATTTATGGGAAATAGTTTTTTCCAGAGTGGGGAGGTTCGAAAAATTCAAACAATGAGACTTCTCCATAACTTTCAGAAAAATGGATATCATTTAATGGAATTTTATACAAATACCTTTCAAAGGAGATAGATTACGATTCTAATGAAATTCGCAGGGAAAATATTTTCCGAGGGGATGGGGAGAGGATTTTCGAAAAACGGAGTTTCGGTCCAGAAAGACCAAATATGTTGGAACTACTCCGTTTTGACGGGCATTTCTCGACCTGTTTTTTAAAAACCACGGTCTTGGAATTGATGTGGGCGGGGAACATCTTTTTATGAAAACAAAATGTTTAAAAAATATTTTATACACACCCCCAACCTTTTTCATCCCATTCCAACCGATTTTGGCCAATTTGTTTGCACTTCAAAACGATGGGAGGAACTTTTTGGTAAAATAGAAATTGAAAAAATTCAGAGGAAAAGTGAGTGAATTAAGAGATATTTGACAGTTGCTTCTAGCACATCTCAAAACAGCCCTGCTCTTTTCTTTCTCACTCTCAAATGAATTTATGCTTTTCTATATCCTTCTTCCCCATAAATACATTTATATGCTACAAAAAATTTGAAACAATATGATTTTTTAAAAACCCTCTCCCTAACCAGATTGTCTCTATAAATTAAAATTCTGGAGAACCTGAGAAGGTCATTGCTGGCATTTATCCACACTGATTATAAAACAGTGTTCTGCAAACGATAATTCATTTTAATAGCATACTTTTCAGTTAGAAAATATTCTTCTTACACACACAGCTTCGCTTAATTGAGGTGGGGACAAGAAACAAAATTACAAATTTTTAGTTGCTTATATTCCACCAACGAACCACGCCTACTTTTCAGTTAGAAAATGTTTTTTTTCTTACATGCACACGGCTTCGTTGATTGAGGTGGGGGTAAAAATTAACATTACAATGTTTTGTTGTTCCTATATCCCATCAACAGACGACATGTATGTTACTTCGGCAACATCATTCCATAAAATTTTTAATGGGAAATAATTATTGAGAAACATAAATGTGAAGTGAAAACGGATGTGGGATTGGGATGTGCTGGAAACACAGCCAAATCTCCATTGAATCGTGCAGTTTTCCCTCTGAAAATATTTACATTTTGTTTACCGAAAAGGCTCCTCCCATGGTTTCTAAATTTTAAAAAATGACCAAAATCTGCCCGGAGTGTTGATGGTGAGGAATTTCCAAAATATTTCAACACTTTTTTTTCCAAAAAGATGCCCCTCATAATTTCGAAGGCTGTGGTGAAATAAAAATGGGGAAAATCCCCGTGGAAACAGGGTCGTTCCCACTTATTTGGTCTTACTGATCCTAAACTCAGTTCTTTCGTAACTACTGTCCTCACCACATTGGAAAAAGCTTCCCTTCAAATTTATAATCATAATCTATTCCGTTTAAACGGTATTTGTATACAATTTCATTAAAATAAATCAATTTTCCTGAAAGTTACGAGGGAAAAATTCGGATCATGTGAATTTTGGAAAAATTCTCTCCCGACTACATTGGAGAAATTATTTTCTATAAATCCCTATATACTCTAAATCCACAGCATTTGTGCTTGGCATGCTGTTGCCAGGAGGTTGTTGACTATAATACTATATCCAAGAACCACCTGGCAACAGCAACATGCCAAACGAAACCGAAGATATTTAGCGAGATATCTTCTTTAAAACAAGACACCCGATGACATGCAGCTGCACCGGAAGATGTAACACAATCTGTTGCACAGTATCCCATCAGCAGTTTTATGAACCCCTTATTAATATAGCAACATCAAAAGTAAACATTCGAAATTATAATTCTCCTTAATAGACTTGATCTGCCAATCATATGTGCACCCTTGTTCATCTCTCCTAAAATTTACTATAATGATGGATAAAGATGGATTAGACTGAAACAAGCAGTTTATGACAGCGTAATAGGTTTATCATGCCTCTGACACATACACATAGCAAGTTATAGAGGAACCTTGACAGAAATGATACATTGATATCCACCCTGATTTTCATGTAATTTTTCATTTTGTATTATTACCTCCACATAGGATTCAGTGAAATTCGATATGGAGGGCAATCACAAAATGACACCATTCCTTCAAGCCGTCGAGTGGGGTCACCTTGGTGTAATAAAAACGTTGTTAGCCAAGGGTGCGAAGGTAAATGCAGTCAACGATGAAGGCAACAATTGCCTTCACCTCGCACTGCAAAAAGATGCATTCCATTCTGAGGAGGAGCACATTGCTCTTTTAGATAAGGTAAGTTTTGTAATTGTGTGTGAATATATGTATATTTGTGTGTGTGTGTGAAGGAGAGTGGGGAAAGAGAGACATTGCTTGTCATGTATCAATTCGCACCACCCAACCCACCTCTTCCGTTACCATTTCATGATCCGGTCTCACACCATATTCTTATATTATGTAACAAACTATATTACATCACGTTTCACCCTCAAATGCTATTGTGCCCCCACCGTAAAGTAGGGAACTCATCTTGTATGTCGGCCATAGAAACACAGTCATCCCAGTGTGAAGGAGAAGTGACGTAGTAAGGAGAGGAGATATTATTCCTAAATAACAATGATACAGGGTAGAAGAGAGATCTGCCTGACATAACCTTTATATTGCTGATACCATGATAAAAAGAACCAGTCTATTCTACGAGGAATTCATAATGAAACAGCTCTCTATCACACTTCTTTCATACCTTATATATGCTCTGACGTTTTGTGGAAATGTCATAAGAATGTTGAAGCTTAGAACACTAGAGAACAGATAGAATGAAGCAAGGTCCTGATTGTGTTTTCCTATACATACATTTTGTATATACAATTACACATATACATATACAAAGGTAGCAACATCTTTCCATGTGTAGATCTAATGGCAATTATTGTCAACTGTTGCAGAATTTAAGCAATGCATTGATTCGCAAATAAAGAAAAGTCACTGCAGATGTGTGACGATATTTCAGACAGTTGATGGCCGTCTGTAGATTGTAGTAATGTCTATTTTGGTGGGACGAATCCTCCCAGGCAGTTCGCCACACGACCAGAATTCTTTATCAGACTAACAGTATGAACAAAATACTAACTAAAATGTGTTGGTGTGCTGCCTCACTTGTGACACCAATTCTTACTTCCTTTACTTCACCTTCATTATCTAAAGATGTTTATTTATTCTGAAATCTTAAAAGGCGGCGAGCTGGCACAATCACTAGAACGCAGGGTGGGAAAATGCTTAGCGGTATTTCGTCCGTCTCTACGTTCTGAGTTCAAATTACGCCGAAATCGATTTTACCTTTCAACCTTTCGGGGTCGATAAATTCATGTAATCGCATAGTCCCCTTAATGAAACAGCTCTGTATCACACTTCAGGACTTGTTTCTTCAATAGAAAGGATTAATTATGGATATATTATTGATATGTTTTGGATATGTCTGTATGATATTGATTTTGTTCTGTTTGAAGAACTTGCTATTTTGTAGGTGTTTTCTTTTCTGATATAACTTATATTATTATCATTGTTTTTGCGTTATATGTATTTATAACACAACAAATGTATCTCACCATGCTTCTATAAGTATTTCTTTTGGTATGACCAATCGGTTTTACCAAGCTAGTTTTATAAATAGATTCTTGTTGATTTGTTTTGTATTTTATTATTTTGATATTTGTTCCATTATATTTCTTTTATTTCACATGAAGCTATGATTTTTTTTGTATCTATAATATATATTTGTGTATTATTGAACTTACCATTGTTTAATCATTTGTAGTGTGCCTTTAAGCTCTCTCTGACCCAGGGAAATAGGACTTGTAGCACTGTAGTTGCTACATACCTATTTCATTTTGGAGCCAACTTTTACCACCCAAATGGAAAGAATGTGATTCCGCTGGACCTTATTCAGGACAGAAATTTGAAAGAAAAATTAAAAACCTTTTTACCACCACCGTAAGTATTTCCTGACAATGGCAAGATAAACTTTTATCTTTTCTATTTTGCATGTAATCATGTTTAGAGCACAGCTCTACTACAACTAACTGGAAAAGGCTTTAAAGAGGGGACAAGAAGCAGCAGTTAGTCAAGTAAAGACAGCAGTGAAAGCTGGATCATGCAAAATACAAAGAATGAAAGAGAATGACAGAAAAGAGAACAGTTAAAGAGTAATAAAGAGGAAAAAAGGTGCATAGGTAGATCAGGTGTAGTTTTGGGGAAGTTAAAAGAAGTAGGGAATGTTCTGAAGCATGCGGTGTCCTGACAGCTAACGATCGTGAGCAGGGGAAAATATTTCTGAAAGTCATGGGGGTTGCACTGTTTATTGTTTTTATTTTTTGTATGTGTGTGTGTGCATGCGGGGATGTGCATGCGTGTGTGTGTGTGTGTGTGTGTGTGTGTGTGTGCATTTGCATGTGTGCACTGTTCGTATATACAAAAATCTGTTTGAATCATCATCATCATCATTTAGCGTCCGCTTTCCATGCTACCATGGGTTGGACGGTTGAACTGGGGTCTGGGAGGCCAGAAGGCTGCACCAGGCCCAGTCTGATCTGGCAATGTTTCTACGGCTGGATGCCCTTCCTAACGCCAACCACTCCGTGAGTGTAGTGGGTGCTTTTTACGTGCCACCGTCACAAGTGCCAGACGGGGCTGGCTAACGGCCACGGTCGGATGGTGCTTTTTACGTGCCACCGGCACGGAGGCCATCGGGGCGGCGCTGGCAACGGCCAAATTGTTAAAAGAAATCTTTCTAATGTAGTCTTACTCATCATTGTAATGTCTCGTAATATTCTCTACTCTGAAC
Source organism: Octopus sinensis (assembly GCF_006345805.1). NCBI lineage: Eukaryota > Metazoa > Mollusca > Cephalopoda > Octopoda > Octopodidae > Octopus > Octopus sinensis. The sequence goes on along the minus strand of NW_021832674.1, from coordinate 12,335 downwards.
AGGTACAAAATGCAATCTTTATTATAAATGAAAATTATTGTCGGGATGTGTTTGTATTTTGTTCCACAGATGTACGTATTGTCAAGTGATGTATGCCTCTTCCGAATTCAAGCCCTGTGAACATATAGCCCTCTGTCGTGATTGTTATATCAGAATTAAGGGGGAATCATGCCCCACATGTCATCAGCCAATAAGTGGTGTGAGAGAATTTGGTAAGAAAACTATTTGATAATCTGTCTGTTTGTCTCATTGACTTTATGATATATAATACGTATATATAGTATTTAATGTGCTTTAGAATTGTCGTGTAGACCCAGATCTGCCATAATCTGGCAGATTAATGTTGAAAGATGTTCCAGGTGTCATTTCTCTGTGATAGTGTATCTCTCACTACATCCACTAAACATTGTCTTTATCCAAATAGAAGACTTGTCAAATTTCAAGAGGGTCCTGTCTGCAGCACAAGACTAATGAATCATGCTGCAGCACAAGACTAATGAATGATACAGCAACATAACTTGCAATTAACTGAAATATCAGTACATCCGTTTTTATATCAATAAACACCAATTTCTAACAATTGATTGTGAGTCATCAAAGTTGATTAATGATTTATCAGTATCTAGGAAAGGTGATGATTATAGTCAAAGATATTCCCAAGAACATCATTTTAAGCTTTGCTGAAGTAAGATATTTAATCATAAAATCTCAGGTGAGTGTTTGAGAACCAACATTAGAAAGTCTGACTGTTAAATCGGTTGTTCTGTGTAGGTGTAAATACTGGCAACTTGTAAAAAACGACATGAGTATTTTATAAAGTTGTCCTCCGGAAATACATAATGGTTTATCATCTTATAAAAGATCTCAAATAATTGCTTGATATGAGATATCATCTCTTGCGGTATATACACAGAAGGTCTCAACTTCGAATATATACTGTGGAAAGTAAATAAAACAAAATTAAATATTAACTCTGTATTAGAATATTGATCATTAAATTACTTTTATCGAATGGCTATTTTGTTCTGTCTTGTAAGGGTGATAATACCCAATTCTGCTGCTGGGACTTCGATTCAGCTTTTGAAATATCAGACTCGAACACACAACTACTCATTTAATTTTCCATTGATATCACTGTTAATCTCTCCGTTTTCTCTTTCGTTTCTTATATCTGTGCCAGATCTATGACATGGCGTCGTTCTCTCACCTCTAGACTTCCCAAACCAACATTTTCCTATCTTCTGCTTGATTCTAATGTCAACCAAGTTGGTCATCGAAGTTGGTCATGGTTAGATTATGTAGGATGTCTTAATAGGCAGCGGAGATTTAAGAAGATTAGAGATTTAAGAGTTAAGAAGGTTTGAAGGTTATTTTGTTGTGCACCTAAATATTGACCTATTAAATGGTAACACTGTTGAATCTATCAGAATGTTGACCAAAACCACAATGGTCACCAGTTGTTCATTTATGATAGGAATGGCTCACAATAATATAGATTATTAATAAAGAAAGATTTTTCTATAATGTATAAAACTTGAAAACACATATCTCAGGGAGTCAAAATTTTAAAGAGAAGGAAGCCAAGATGATGGCAGGGGCAGTTAGTGAGTATAAATTAAAAGTACCTTATAGATTTCTATAAATTAACAGTACCTTATCACCGTTATCACTGTGACCGACCAGGCTATCAGATGTTGCTACACATCGCTGGTTACAATGCGCTTCGCATTGAGTTAGCCTTCAAGTGGCGCCACCCCGCTGGCTAAGCGAGCAGGCCAACAGAAGAAAGAGTGAGAGAAAGTTGTGGAGAAAGTGAACAGCAGGGATCGCTACAACCCCCCGCCGGAGCCTTGTGGAACTTTAGGAGTTTTCGCTCAATAAACACTCACAACGCCCGGTCTGGGAATCGAAACCGCGATCCTACAACCGCGAGTCCACTGCCCTAACCACTGGCCGTTGCACATCCACAACAGTATTTTATAGATTTCTATAGCATTTATCTTCGCCTCAGGGATTTTGCTTGTCAGGCTGATCGAGAACAAGTTCCGTTCTTAATTTCTATTTGTAAGATTAGGTGTAAAAGGATTCTATTAAATATTCCACTGAAATTTCATAAAATCAAGGTTAACGTGGTTGGTAAAATGGATAAATAAGAAGACATTATAGAGTTAATGATGTCTTTTAGGACAGAGAACTAAAATAGTTTGTTGTTTATTTGTAAACAGGTGAGTTAACGAGAAAGATTTTGTTTCTTTTGCTACTAAGGTCTTTCCTAAGTTTTCTGATAGTTTATTGTTGTTGTTGTTGTTATGTAGCCAGATGTCTGTCAGGATATGTTGTTTAGGTACGTACCCTGAATGTCTCAGGTCAGAATAACTTTGTTATAAATTAAAGAAATTAAAAATCAAATCTCTAAGATTATAAGTATAATGATCATTAACGTTGATTAAATATTAAATTTAGTATTGAACGGTGAACATCTGTTTACATTTAAACAAAATATTGGTGTTGACATAAAATATAAAGATAGGAATTAAATATGAGTTCCCTGTGTGACTTGATCTCACAAATCCTTGTTTGTAACTATATATAATATACACTTATTACATTGTTTGAACAACATTTACCATCCATATAGTCATTCTTTTTCTCACTCTTGTTAGATTTTAGATGATATTAATGCTAAAAGAGGCACAGTTTTCTGAGTGTTTCACCCTTTGGTCTTGATTGTTGCGTTCAAATTATTTAATGGAAGTTAGTCATTGTTATTTGACCAGGAAATGAATTAATCATTAGTATTTGGCAGTGGACTTGGTTATATCTTTCTTCGTTTGCTCATGGAACTACCATAATATTAGCTGTGCTGAGACACAATCATATTCATAGTAATGAAGGTTATATGTTCTTTACTCAGATTATATACAATCTATATTGATATCTAGTATTGCACCGTCAAGCACAGTGCCATTGTATCACATATATACCCAATTATCATGATAATTAATAAGCTATAATTCATTAACTCTCTTACATTTGTATGTATGAAATGTAAACTTATTTTGTCATAGGAACATCGTGTACCCTCACCTTACATTTTATATCTTGTTAGGGATCATGTTGGGGAAGGGTGTATGGAATTTGGCTTGTGGAGATGTTTTTAGGGGACAGATTGTGTGCGGGTGGAGGGTATACACATAAAGGACATGTCTTTATGGGCTCAGTTTTACTTAATTAGAGAGGAATGTTGATTAGTGAATTCTAGAGATGAGAGGACTGTGCCATGCCATAGATTTGGCACAGTTATAAGAAAAGAAAGACAAAGCTAAGAGAAAACTGTTATCAAGTGTTAATTAAATGAGATAATTGCAACATTGTTAGAATATTTAATGTGTTTCTAGAGAGAGAGAGAGAGAGAGAGAGAGGGAGATGGTGGATTTAGAAATGTTAGTCTGTTTTATTGTGGACATATTGGGCTATTACATGGGACCACTGTAGAAAGTACAGAAATATTGACCAAAACCATAATGGTCAACATTTGACCATTAACGACAGGAATTGAATGTCTCACAATAACAAGATAGAGTTTAATAAAAATAAAGATAAAGAAAGTTTATTATTAAATGTAAAACTTGGAAATATTTATTTCAGAGGCTCCAAAGTTTGAGGACAGGTGTGTACAAACAGAGGCTATATGTCAGGAATTAGGGGCTGCATCTCAGGCAATTGGTGAGTATAAAATAATAGTTCCCAATTGATTTCTGTAAGGTTTTCTTCCCCCGAGTATATTGTGCTTGAAAGAATAACTGAAAACAGCTTCCATTCCTATTTTCCAATTGAACGATTATCTTTAAAAAATTGAATTAAAGATATCGATTTACTGAGAGTTTATGAAATACCCATTGAGATTAATGCTGTTGGTAATAATGTTCAAATTAGAAGACACAATAGAGTTAATATTGTCATTTGGTCATGGAACTCATCATCATCATCATCATCATCATCATTTAACATCATCCTTTTCTTATGGTGGCATGGGTCGGACGATTTCACTGGCAAGGCAGTAGGCTGCGCCAGGCTCCAATGTGATCTGGCAAGGTTTCCACATATGTATGCCATTCCTAATGCCAACCACTCCGAGAGTGTGGTGGGCCTTTTACGTGCCACCGACACAGAGCCAGTTGAGGTGGGGCTGGCATTGACCACGTTCGGATGGTGCTTTTTACGTGCCACCGGCACAGGGAACCAGTCAGGCGGAACTGAACAAACCTATGCTTCTATGGTACTTATAACGTGAAACAACAGGAACAGTGCCAGTCAGGGCACTGGCATCGGTCACAACTACATTTCCATTTTGATTTCGATCTTGAATTGCTTTTGATTTGTCATTTCTGTTATTGCCTGGTGACTATGATGACAACGAGGGGTTCAGGAATGATCCCTAATTGAACTCCTACTTCTATCCGAAATCTTCACTATACTCATTGCCGATCCTCACCTTACTACAGGGCCTCTTCAACTCTTATAATCGCCTCGGTCAATCCCTAGTTTCCGCTTAGCTGTAAAAAGGATTCTATTAAATATTCCACTGAAATTTCATAAATAAGGGTTACGTGGTTGTAAAATGTTTAAATAAGAAGACATAATAGAGTTAATGATGTCTTTTAGGACAAGAACTAAAACATTTTGTTGTTTATTTGTAAACAGGTGAGGTAACGAGAAAGATTTTGTTTCTTTTCTTTTCTACTAAGGTCCTTTCCAAATTTTTCTGATAGGTTATTGTTGTTGTTTTTATGTAGCAAGATGTCTGTCATGACATGTTGTTTAGGTACGTACCCTGAATGTCTCAGGTCAATAACTTTGTTATAAATTAAAGAATTAAAAATCAAATCTCTAAGATTATAAGTATAATGATCATTAACGTTGATTAAATATTAAATTTAGTATTGAACGGTGAACATGTTTACATTTAAACAAATATTGGTGTTGACATAAAATATAAAGATAGGAATTAAATATGAGTTCCCTGTGTGACTTGAACTCACAAATCCTTGTTGTAACTATATATAATATACACTTATTACATTGTTTGAACAACATTTACCATCCATATAGTCATTCTTTTTCTCACTCTTGTTAGATTTTAGATGATATTAATGCTAAAAGAGGCACAGTTTTCTGAGTGTTTCACCCTTTGGTCTTGATTGTTGCGTTCAAATTATTAATGAAAGATAGTCATTGTTATTTGACCAGAATGAATTAGTCATTAGTATTGGGCAGTGACTTGGTTATATCTTTCTTCGTTTGCTCATGGAACTACCATAATATTAGCTGTGCTGAGACACAATCATATTCATTGTAATGAAGGTTATGTTCTTTACTCAGATTAATACAATCTATATTGATATCTAGTATTGCACCGTCAAGCACAGTGCCATTCTATCACATATATACCAATTATCATGATAATTAATAAGCTATAATTCATTAACTCTCTTACATTTGTATGTATGAAATGTAATTTATTTTGTCATAGGGACATCGTGTACCCTCACCTAAATCTTATATCTTGTTAGGGATCATGTTGTTGAGATGATTTTTAAGGGACAGATTGTGTGTGGGATGGAGCGTATCACGTAAAGGACATCTTATGACCTCAGTTTTACTTAATTGAGAGGAATGTTGATTAGTGAATTCTAGAGATGAGAGGACTGTTCCATGCCATATGTTTTGGCACAGTTATATAGAAAAGAAAGACAATGCTAAGAGAAAAACTCTTATCAAGTGTTAATTAAATGAATATTGGCAACATTGTTAGAATATTTTTAATGTGTTTTTAAAGAGAGAGGAGAGAGAGAGAGACAGAAGTGAGGGTGGATTTAAAATGTTAGTCTTTTTATTGTGGACATATTGGGCTATACAATGGGACCACTGTAGAAAGTACAGAAATATTGACCAAAACCATAGTGGTCAACATTTGACCATTAACGACAGAAATTGAATGTCTCACATAACAAATAGAGTTTAATAAAAATAAAGATAAGAAGTTTCTTTTTAAATGTAAAACTTGGAAATATTTATTTCAGGGGCTCCAAAGTGTGAGGACAGGTGTGTACAAACAGAGGCTAACATGTCAGGAATTAGGGGCTGCATCTCAGGCAATTGTGAGTATAAAATAATAGTTCCCAATTGATTTCTGTAAGGTTTTCTTCCCCGAGTATATTGTGCTTGAAAGAATAACTGAAACAGAGCTTCCATTCTATTTTCCAATTGAACAATTATCTTGTATAATAATTGTAATTAAAGATATCGATTTACTGGTGAGTTTAATATACCCATTAGGTTAATGCTGTTGGTAATAATGTTCAAATTAGAAGACACAATAAGTTAATTAAATTTGTCATTTGGTCAGAGAACGCATCATCATCATCATCATCACCCCATCATTTAACATCCGTTTCTTATGGCGGCATGGGTCGGACGATTTCACTGGCAAGGCAGTAGGCTGCGCCAGGCTGCAATGTGATCTGGCAAGGTTTCCACATATGTATGCCATTCCTAACGCCAACCACTCCGAGAGTGTGGTGGGTGCCTTTTACGAGCCACCGGCACAGGAGTCAGTCGGGGTGGGGGCTGGCATCGACCACGTTCGGATGGTGCTTTTTACGTGCCACCGGCACAGGGAACCAGTCAGGTGGCAGTGACAAGGACCTATGCTTCTATGGTACTTATAACGTGACACAGGAACAGGTGCCAGTCAGGCGGCACTGGCATCGGTCACAACTACAATTTCCATTTTGATTTCGATCTTAATTTGATTTTGATTTGTGATTTCTGATTTTTGGTTTTACTTGACTCAGAAATTCTTCTCAAGCGCAACTTATCACTCTGTGATTCAAGGGTACTTTTAAAAAGGGCTGGTTATGCGCCCCTGGTATAGGCTACAGCTGTGATCTCACTTCACTCGCCAGGTCCTCTTAATCACATCATATTTCCAGAGGTCTCTGTCTCTTGCCATTACCTCTGTGAGGCCCAACGTTCGAAGGTCGTTTCACCACGTCATGCCCTGTCTTCCTGGGTCACCCCTTTCCACGGGTTCCTTCCACTGTTAGGGTGTAACGCTTCTTCCCACAGCACTCCTCATCCATACACATGACCACACCAGTGCAATTGTCTCTCTTGTACACCACATCTGATGCTTCTTATGTCTAACACTTCTCTCAGGCCTCTTCACTCTGCCTTGTGTACACACTGACATCGTTGCGTTCAAATTATTTAATGGAAGTTAGTCATTGTTATTTGACCGGGAAATGAATTAGTCATTAGTATTTGGCAGTGGACTTGGTTATATCTTTCTTCGTTTGCTCATGGAACTACCATAATATTAGCTGTGCTGAGACACAATCATATTCATAGTAATGAAGGCTATATGTTCTTTACTCAGATTATATACAATCTATATTGATATCTAGTATTGCACCGTCAAGCACAGTGCCATTGTATCACATATATACCCAATTATCATGATAATTAATAAGCTATAATTCATTAACTCTCTTACATTTGTATGTCTGAAATGTAAACTGATTTTGTCATAGGGACCTCGTGTACCCTCACCTAACATTTTACACCTTGTTAGGGATCATGTTGGGGAAGGGTGTATGGAATTTGGCTTGTGGAGATGATTTTTAGGGGACAGATTGTGTGCGGGGTGGGGGGTGTGCACATAAAGGACATGTCTTTATGGGCTCAGTTTTACTTAATTAGAGAGGAATGTTGATTAGTGAATTCTAGAGATGAGAGGACTGTGCCATGCCATAGATTTGGCACAGTTATAAGAAAAGAAAGACAAAGCTAAGAGAAAACTGTTATCAAGTGTTAATTAAATGAGATAATTGCAACATTGTTAGAATATTTAATGTGTTTTTAGAGAGAGAGAGGGTGGATATAGAAATGTTAGTCTGTTTTATTGTTTCATATTGGGCTATTACATGGGACCAATGTAGAAAGTACAGAAATATTGACCAAAACCATAATGGTCAACATTTGACCATTAACGACAGAAATTGAATGTCTCACAATAACAAGATAGAGTTTAATAAAAATAAAGATAAAGAAAGTTTCTTTTTAAATGTAAAACTTGGAAATATTTATTTCAGGGGCTCCAAAGTTTGAGGACAGGTGTGTACAAACAGAGGCTACATGTCAGGAATTAGGGGCTGCATCTCAGGCAATTGGTGAGTATAAAATAATAGTTCCCAATTGATTTCTGTAAGGTTTTCTTCCCCCGAGTATATTGTGCTTGAAAGAATAACTGAAAACAGCTTCCATTCCTATTTTCCAATTGAACAATTATCTGTATAATAATTGTATTAAAGATATCGATTTACTGTGAGTTTATGAAATACCCATTGAGGTTAATGCTGTTGGTAATAATGTTCAAATTAGAAGACACAATAGAGTTAATTTTGTCATTTGGTCAGAGAACGCATCATCATCATCATCATCATCATCATCATTTAACATCCGTTTCTTATGGAGGCATGGGTCGGACGATTTCACTGGCAAGGCAGTAGGCTGCGCCAGGCTCCAAAGTGATCTGGCAAGGTTTCCACATATGTATCCCATTCCTAATGCCAACCACTCCGAGAGTGTGGTGGGTGCCTTTTACTTGCCACCGACACAGGAGCCAGTCGGGGTGGGGGCTGGCATCGACCACGTTCGGATGGTGCTTTTTACGTGCCACCGGCACAGGGAACTAGTCAGACGGCAGTGACAAGGACCTATGCTTCTATGGTACTTATAACGTGACACAGGAACAGTTGCCAGCCAGGCGGCACTGGCATCGGTCACAACTACAATTTCCATTTTGATTTCGATCTTGAATTGCTTTTGATTTGTCATTTCTCTTATTGCCTGGTGGACTATGATGAAAACGAGGGGTTTAGGAATGATCCCTAGTGAACTCCTACTTCTATCCGGAATTCTTCACTATACTCATTGCCGATCCTCACCTTACTACAGGGCCTCTTCAACTCTTATAATCGCTCGTCAATCCCTAGTTTCCGCATTAGCTGTAAAAAGGATTCTATTAAATATTCCACTGAAATTTCATAAAATCAAGGTTAACGTGGTGGTAAAATGGTTAATAAGAAGACATAATAGAGTTAATGATGTCTTTTAGGACAGAGAACTAAAACATTTTGTTGTTTATTTGTAAATAGGTGAGTAACGAGAAAGATTTTTGTTTCTTTTACTACTAAGGTCTTTCCTGAGTTTTCTGATAGGTTATTGTTATTGTTGTTGACCAAAACCATAGTGGTCAACATTTGACCATTAACGACAGAAATTGAATGTCTCACAATAACAAGATAGAGTTTAATAAAACATCACAATCGTTTAACGTCAGTTTTTTATGGTGGCATGGATTGGATGATTTCACTGGCAAGGCAGTAGGCTGCGCCAGGCTCCAAAGTGATCTGGCAAGGTTTCCACATATGTTTGCCATTCCTAACGCCAACCACTCCGAGAGTATGGTGGGTGATTTTTACGTGCCACCGACACAGGAGCCAGTTGAAGTTGGGGCTGGCATCGACCATGTTCGGATGGTGCTTTTTACGTGCCAACGGCACAGGGAACCAGTCAGGCGGCACTGGCAACAAACAATGTTTGAATGGTACTTATTACGTGCCACCGGCACGGGTGGAAGCCAGGCGGCTCTGGCATCAGCCATGATTACAATTTGCATTTTGATTTCGATCTAGATTTGATTTTGATTTGTGATTTCTGGTTTTCGGTTTTACTTGACTCGGAAATTCTTCTCAAGCGCAACTTATCACTCTGTGATTCAAGGGTACTTTTAAAAGGGGCTGGTTATGCACCACTGGTATATGCTACAGCTCTGATCTCACTTCACTTGCCGAGTCCTCTTAATTACATCATATTTCTAGAGGTCTCTGTCTCTTGCCATTACCTCTGTGAGGCCCAACGTTCGAAGGTCGTTTCACTACGTCATCCCCTGTCTTCCTGGGCCACTCCTTTCCACGGGTTCCTTCCACTGTTAGGGTGTAACACTTCTTCCCACAGCTCTCCTCATCCATACACATGACCATACCAGTGCAGTTGTCTCTCTTGTACACCACATCTGATGCTTCTTATGTCTAACACTTCTCTCAGGCCTCTTCACTCTGCCTTGTGTACACACTGACATCGTTGCGTTCAAATTATTTAATGAAAGATAGTCATTGTTATTTGACCAGGAAATGAATTAATCATTAGTATTTGGCAGTGGACTTGGTTATATCTTTCTTCGTTTGCTCATGGAACTACCATAATATTAGCTGTGCTGAGACACAATCATATTCATAGTAATGTAGGTTATATGTTCTTTACTCAGATTATATACAATCTATATTGATATCTAGTATTGCACCGTTAAGCACAGTGCCATTGTATCACATACACTTGCGTCGGAAATTAATTAGCACTTCTCAAATTTCTATATTTTCTTACATTTTCTTAATTTAATTAACTTATTATCAGAAACGAACTCGTTTTTAATCAAAAATTTATTAAAACATATCCCAGCACACCACATAATTGATATTAATCGTGAAATTTAGTCAATATCTTGTTGCCCCTCCTTTGGCAGCAATGACAGCTGCTACGCGGGTCGGCATGCTGTCTATGAGTGCCTGCAGGTACTGTGCAGGGACGGCCCCTCATGCAGCAAGAAGTGCCCCAAACAGCTCGTGTCGGTTCCTGTATTGCTGCACATTCAAATCCCTACCCAATCGACTCCAGAGGTTCTCAATAGGGTTCAGGTCAGGTGACTGGCCAGCACGTACTCCTCGCCACCAAAGAGGTATCCCGTACTATCTCAATGTACTTTGCTGCGTTGATGTTGCCTTAGACGGCATAGAGCCGCCCAACACAACTGTAGCTGAACGCCCCTCACACCATCAGACCACCCCCACCATGCTTCATGGTAGGCAAATCAAGGGTGCTAATTAATTTCTGACGGTAGTGTATATACCCAATTATCATGATAATTAATAAGCTATAATTCATTAACTCTCTTACATTTGTATGTCTGAAATGTAAACTTATTTTGTCATAGGAACATCGTGTACCCTCACCTTAAATTTTACACATTGTTAGGGATCATGTTGGGGAAGGGTGTATGGAATTTGGCTTGTGGAGATGATTTTTAGGGGACAGATTGTGTGCGGGGTGGAGGGTATGCACATAAAGAACATGTCTTAATGGCCTCAGTTTTACTTAATTAGAGAGGAATGTTGATTAGTGAATTCTAAAGATAAGAAGACAGTGCCATGCCATAGATTTGGCAGTTATAAGAAAAGAAAGACAATGCTAAGAGAAAACTGTTTTCAAGTGTTAATTAAATGAGATAATTGCAACATTGTTAGAATATTTAATGTGTTTCTAGAGAGAGAGAGAGAGAGAGAGAGAGGGTGGATTTAGGAATGTTAGTCTGTTTTATTGTGGAAACATTGGGCTATTACATGGGACCACTGTAGAAAGTACAGAAATATTGACCAAAACCATAATGGTCAAAGGTTGAACAGTAACGACAGGAATTGAATGTCTCACAATAACAAGATAGAGATTAATAAAAATAAAGATACAGACATTTTAATATCAAATGTAAAACTTGGAAATATTTATTTCAGGGGCTCCAAAGTTTGAGGACAGGTGTGTTCAAACAGAGGCTACATGTCAGGAATTAGGGGCTGCATCTCAGGCAATTGGTGAGTATAAAATAATAGTTCCCAATTGATTTCTGTAAGGTTTTCTTCCCCCGAGTATATTGTGCTTGAAAGAATAACTGAAAACAGCTTCCATTCCTATTTTCCAATTGAACAATTATCTGTATAAAAATTGAATTAAAGATATCGATTTACTGAGAGTTTATGAAATACCCATTGAGGTTAATGCTGTTGGTAATAATGTTCAAATTAGAAGACACAATAGAGTTAATTTTGTCATTTGGTCACAGAACTCATCATCATCATCATCATCATCATCATTATCATTCTCCTCCTCATCATCATCGTTTAACGTCCGTTTTTATAGTAGCATGGGTCGGACGATTTCACTGGCAAGGCAGTAGGCTGCGCCAGGCTCCAATGTGATCTGGCAAGGTTTCCACATATGTATGCCATTCCTAATGCCAACCACTCCGAGAGTGTGGTGGGTGCTTTTTACGTGCCACCGACACAGGAGCCAGTCGGGGTGGGGGCTGGCATCGACCACATTCGGATGGTGCTTTTTACGTGCCAGCGGCACAGGGAACCAGTCAGGCGGCAGTGACAAGG
>NW_021832673.1:5000-25000 GCF_006345805.1 Octopus sinensis | reverse complement strand
AGAGAATGGGCGAGCTTGTGGCAGCGGGGACCTCTGGTGTTCTCGGCCACCGGACCATATCCCTGCTCACCGCTATCGGGCCGCAGATGGTTATCTGCAAGTGCGAGCCCACGAGTGAAAGTGACTGTTCCAGCACATCATCTTCGCCATCTCCCAGGGCGACGCCTCTCACATTTTGTCTGCTGGGATCATTAGGCGGTCTAAAGAATGGAAGAGATTGTGTGCACATACATACATGTAAAGACACTCTTTGGTCACGAATGACCATGGGATTGCACTTTGAAACTTTCTCACCGAGGCACGAGTTCGGACAAAGTTATTTGTAGAAGACCAGCAGTCGTCTGTGCATACCAGCTTCCCCACTCCACGCCACCGACGTTGTCCAAGGGAAAGTCAAAGGCCGATAGAGCTTGCTACCAGCACAACATACAACTCGGCCCGGGAATCGAACTCACATCCTCACGATTGTAAATCCGATGCCCTAACCACTGAGCCATGCGCCTTCACAAAAACATACAGGCAGACAGATAGACAGACAAATAAAAAGACAGAAACATAGACAAAACCCTAGAAATGCTAGGATTTTCTTTAAGGGAGCAAAAGAAGCTGATGTGCATTCTACGAATCCAATTTATTAGTGGTACTATGAAAATTTGATGGACATTCCGAAGGTTCTCGATCTGAGATTTTTAAAGTGAATATATTCACTCACTTGGTTGTCTACATCTACAAAGACACACATATCAAAAGTAACGATAAACACACACGTACGTGAGCACAGACGTCTAGGTATAGAATGACATGTCCACACAGGACATAAATGCTAGTGCATACACTTACATGAATCCAAATTGTAAATCAACCACATATTTACAAATGCCGAGAACTATATTGGCTAAAAAATTCTTGTCATTCTATTTGCGACCAATTTGAATTCCATAAAGAAAAACTTAAATAAATCTCAAAGAAAACCTACATTGGTGTGAATATTAGTTTATTTCGCTTGGTTTCCTTAGTACTCTCTCTAAGTTTGTTTACAGTGAATGCGGGATTTGGACGACGGCGCCCTCATTTATGTTTCTTCGCATGATGTTAGTTCACTTGCTAACTCAAATACAAATTTGTCTTGGAGTATTTTGAACACATCCACATCCACACCACGTAGATCTGCATTTTGCGTGTATGTGGAGGGACGAATTAAAAAGCTGGGCGCCTTTAAACCCTACGAATTAAGTCCTTATTTAAGATGAAAACGGTGAGACTTTTAGCATGGCAGAAACGTTAGCACGCCGGGCGAAATGCCTAGCGGTATTTCCTCTGTCTTTACGTTCTGAGTTCAAATTCCGCCGAGATCAACTTTGCCTTTCATCCTTTCGGGGTCGATTAAATAAGTACCAGTTACGCACTGGGGTTGATATAATCGACTTAATCCGTTTGTCTGTCCTTGTGGGTAGTAAAGAAATAGGTATTTCGTCTGCCGTTACTTTCTAAGTTCAAATTCCGCCGAGGTCGACTTTGCCTTTCATCTTTCCGCGGTCGATAACTTAAGTACCAGTTACGCACTGGGGTCCATGTAATTGACTTAATCCCTTTGTCTGTCCTTGTGTGTCCCCTCTATGTTTATCCGTTGAGGGCGATAAAGAAATAAGTATACAGTAGCATCCTTCGAGAACTGATATAGCTTACAGTCTCAAATTTAGGTACAAGACCCTCCATATAGATAGCATTGCATATCATTCGCTTTTTCACTGTAAAGATTAGAATCTCAGTTCTTGTAGCATTTCCCGGTTACTCATCTGTTGCACCAAGGACGTCTTCTTGGTGCAACAGTGATAGATCTCCTCGGTCTCCATTGTTACTTTGATACCACCAACTGTACAGCTGCACCTTATTGTCATCTTCGTAATACGCCAACGGAATGATTCTCATTACTCACGAGCCCAGTTCGAGCAGATTTGTGACACCGATTTACAGCACCACTTCGTAATATTTGCATACACGCGTAGGTTATATACAGCCACACGCACACATACACATACTCTCACAACACGCAACCCCCACATATATATATATATATAATATATATATATATATATATATATATATATTATATATATATAATATAGATAATTAATAAATCGAATGGTATACACCTGGTAGCTTACCTATAAAGCACGTTGACTTTTGCAGCGTTCGTTGGATACTTGATTCATGGGCGAGATCGATGCTAGATGGGTCGAAACAATTGTAGTGATCAATAAAGTTCTAGTATCTCCATCTCCCGTCTAGCTCATAATCAAATGAGTCTGAGTGCGTGTGGTATATATACATATATACACGTATATATATATAGTATATATATAATATATATAGTATATAATATATAGATATATATACATATATTATATATAATATATATTATATATTATATATATATTATATATATATTAATATATATATAATATATATATATACACACACACACACTACTACTCAACACACGCTGGCACGCTACATACGCCCCCACCCCTCCCCCTCCCTCCCTTCTTCTCCTTCATTTTCTTACTACTGACCACTATCTGCTATGCCTACTACGTCTCGCCCCTACCTCACACGCCTACACACAGACGCACACACTAACACATACATATATTTTTTGTTTTTATCTCGCCTCACACACACATACACACACGCACCACGCACACACTCACACATACACACAACATCTGTTGCGTTACCAACCTGTCTCCACTCTTTTGGCTTTAAAAACCTACTTTGCTCTTGTTATCGTAAAACTTCCGCCTTTTCACCATGTGTACTTCGTAAACACAGTTCGTTTTTTTTTCTCCATCTCCTGTTGCCCACTTTGGGATCTTTCTTTCCTCTCTCTTCCTTCTTTATGTTTCCGACGAAGAGAGCTCCGCTCGAAACGTCATACCTTCTGCTTCCATATTTCCTGAGCGCCTATTAATAATAATACTGTAATTGTTCCACTGTTGTTGTTTTTTTGTTTTCCCGTTTGGATTAAAATTATATATATATATATACGTCCTCACCGTTTGTTTTTGTTTTTACTGGTTTGTTCTTACTGTCCTGTTCTTTGTTACTACTTTAACCCTCCGCAAAAGATCTCAGGTTTTATATAATTTGCTTCGCGTGAAGGACTGTTTTAACGAAGTCGCGTCTTATCCTTACCTTCTGAACGCGGAATAGATAAAACAGGGGACAACAGATGAAGGGAATGTTTTTTATGTTGCCTGTTCCGTTTCTCATTTTGTTGACTTTTTTTATGTCCTGTACCCATATATGCATGTATATATACATATATACATATATAGGCGCAGGAGTGGCTGTGTGGTAAGTAGCTTGCTAACCAACCACATGGTTCCGGGTTCAGTCCCACTGCGTGGCATCTTGGGCAAGTGTCTTCTGCTATAGCCCCGGGCCGACCAATGCCTTGTGAGTGGATTTGGTAGACGGAAACTGAAAGAAGCCCGTTGTATATATATATATATATATTAGTGTGTGTGTTGTGTATATGTTGTGTGTCGTGTTTGTCCCTAGCATTGCTTGACAACCGATGCTGGTGTGGGTTGTGTTAATCCCGTCATTTTGCGGTTCGGCAAAAGAGACCGATAGAATAAGTACTGGGCTTACAAAGAATAAGTCCGGGGTCGATTTGCTCGACTAAAGGCGGTGCTCCAGCATGCCGCAGTCAAATGACTGAAACAAGTAAAAGAGAGAGAGAGTAAAAGAGTATATATGTAGGTATGTACAGATATGTATGATATATGCATATATATATGCATATATATATAGTATATATATATATAATATATATATATATTATTAATATATATATATATATATATATATTACATACATTACATACATAATACATATATATATACATACGTACGTACGTCTGTCTGTCTGCATGTATGTATGAAAGTATGTATGCATTTGCGGGTGAGTGTGTATATATGTATGCAGATATATATTGTGAGGTACTTCACAATAAATTTGACTCTAGTTTCAGTTTAGAATCACACAAGTAGGAAATGCTCCGATGTTATTTTTAAATGTGCTTTACCGTAATAACCTTATGTTAACATTTGTATATACATAGTTGAGAGTGCGTAAGTGAGCAGTGTGCATATGTGTGTGCATGTGTGTGTGCCTGTCTATGCGTGTATGTATATACATATATATATTGTAAGAATTCACAAAAAAAAAAAAATAAATAAGAAGACGGGTGTGTAAACAACAAACAGATGTATTAGTTTAAGGCTCGGGAAGTGAGAAAGTCATTTACGTTTCGAGCCTATGCTCTTCGACAGAGAGGAACACAGAAATAAACAGGGAGAGAAAATAGAAAAGGTTTAATGGCGAGTTTTAAACTAGTTCATAGTTTAAAACTCGCGAAGAAGGTTTTGAAACCACCTGAAGAATGTCTCAAAGATGTGCTGAAATAAGACATGAAACGATCGTAGTGGTTATTTATAATTGTTAAATTTCTAAATTATATAAATTATTTTATGTATTGGCTTAAGTCTTTCTTGTTTGATTTGCATAATAGTGGTTTTGTCTCTAATTTAATATATATATATATATATATATATATATATATATAGATATATATATATATATATATATACTATATATATATATATATACATATATATATATGTCTATATATATATATGTCTATTTGTCTGTGGAAGGGCGTAGGCTTGAAACGTTAAAGACTTTTTCACTTCCTGTGCGTTAATCTAATAAATCTGATTGTTGTCTACACCACCTGTCTTCGTCTTTTGTTTTTTTTGTCAATTCTCCCTATATGTCTCTCTATGTGTGTGTGGTGTGTGTGTGTGTGTGTGAAGGCGCATGGTTTAGTGGTTAGGGCGTCGAGCTTACGATCGTAAGGCTGTGAGTTCGATTCTCGGACCAGGATGCGTGTTGTTCTTGAGTAAGCACTTTATTTCACGTTGCTCCAGTACACTCAGCTGTAGAAACTGAGTTACCTCGTCACTGATACCAAGCGGAATCGGCCCCTTTGCCTTTCCCTTAGATAACATCCGTGGCGTGAAGAGGGGAGGCCTGTATGCATGGGCGATTGCTCGTCTTCCATAAAAACAACCCCATGTTGTGCGTTCGTCAGTGAGGCGACTTTTCGCCCAGACTTGTACCCCGGAGAGAAACCTCTTAGGTGCACCGATGGTCATTCGTGACCGACGGTGTCGACTCATTATATTTATATATACGACGGGCGAGGCGGCGAGCTGGCAGAAACGTTAGCGCGCCGGGCGAAATGCTTAGCGGTATTTCGTCTGTCGTTACGTTCTGAATTCAAATTCCGCCGAGGTCGATTTTGCCTTTAATCCTCTCGGGGTCGATAAATAAAGTATCAGTTTCGCACCTGGGGTGATGTAATCGACTTAATCCCTTTGTCTGTCCTTGTTTGTCCCCTCTATGTTTAGCCCCTTGTGGGTAGTAAATAAATATATATTTATATATACGACGGGCGTCTTTCAGTTTCCCTCTACTAAATTCACTCACAAGGCTTTCGTCACCCCGAGGCTATAGGAGAAGACACTTTCCCAAGGTACCACGCAGTGGGACTGAACCCGGAACCATACGGCTAAAAATTGTCAGATAGATAGATAGACAGACACAGACATATAGACAGACAGACAGACAGACAGACAGACAGACAGGTAGATAGATAGATAGATAGATAGATAGATAGATAGATATAGATAGATAGATAGATAGATAGATAGATAGATAGGCAGACAGATAGATAGATAGGTAGATAGACAGACAGACAGACAGACAGACAGACAGGCAGACAGATAGATAGATAAATAGATAGATAGATAAATAGATATGTTTCTTTATTAGCCACACAGGGCTGCACACAGATAGAACAAATGACAAGGTAGAGCTTTTCTTTTGAAGGTTTAAAAAAAAAAAAGAAAAAAAGGGAATGGGGGGAGTTTCGATCAAAAGGGATCGTAAAAGGAGAGAAAGAGGACAAAAAAGGGGGGTTAAAAAAAGGGGGAGAGGGAAAAAAATTGATCAATAGGGATCGTTATCACAGAAATGTCAATATGAAGTGTAAAGGGGAGGACAGGTGAGGTTTACCCGTGGAAAGAAAAGCCTACGGAAAAGACCACGGTAACCTCGGTCAATGAAGTCACATTTTATATTTCTGTTTTTTTTTTTTTTTTTTTTGCAAATAAGCAGATCTCTGTTTTCAATTTCTGGGTTCATAGGATTATGCTCAAGGTGGCGTCGTCATTCATACGTGCCATTCTTGCTACATTCACCCATCTTTTTTTAAAACATTCGCTAGACAAAACTTGCCTCTCTACTCTCACTTTCCTTTTCAAGTGGTACTTGAAGAAGTTGATGAGAGATTGACCAGAGAGGAAAGTGTTTGTCTCCAATCCTTTCAGACGCGTCCACCAGATACATTCTTTCGCCATAGCCACAAGGATGATGAAAATAGCTCTTCCTTCCCGTTTGAAGGAAGGAGGCGTGACAATATTGACGATAGACTCAGCTGATAAACCGACTCGTCCCACACGTGACAGCAGTTGTTCGACATAAGCCCACAGGTCGGAAATTGTTGGACACTGAACGAGTGCGTGCAGAACGGTTTCGTCGCTCTGACCGCATCTCGGGCAGGTCGGCCCCGTGTTTCTCGAGCCGTGTCTGTAGAGCTTATCCCGAACGGGTAGCGCTTCTCGGTAGCACTGCCAGGCCAGGGATCTCTGGAAGTTGTCCATGGGCCCTGGCCCGAAAGTCGTCCTGAACAGGCGGGTCAGGTACTCCTCGTCGACGTCCAGGTTCGCCCCGAGCTCGTCGTCGTACCTCCCCTCCACTAAACCCCTATAGAATGCTTTGGTTGTGTTGAAGTCACTTAAGGTCGACCCAGGACGGCAGAGTTGCTTGAGAGCAACGCGACACTCGCGGTGCCATTCGCCCTTCCTCGGCCTCTTTTTGATCCACGACTGCAGTTCGGTCATGGAGACGAGCTGCGGGAAAGCGTGCCTCACAAACGGCGACCACACCTGTTCACCGTCGTCTACATAGAGCCAGAGATGTCGCAGTCTCAGCGCGTGTCTGCGCATCATCAACCACGGCATGCCCAGCCCTCCTTTTAACGGGTGTTGACAGCAAATGGATCGCCTGACCATCGGGACGCATCCTTTCCACAAGAAGCGAAAGAGAATGCGTTGTAGTTTGGTGATGGTAGGGTCGGGACAAGGTACGACGGTCAGGCGGTAGTAGATGACGGACGCGATGTACGTGTTCGCCACCTCCGCTCGACCTTTTAGGGACAGTTTCCTCTCGGCCCATTGCCGGGCGAGAGTGACCACCCTACTCGTTATCTCGTTCCAGTTCTTCTCCACTTGGAGGTCCGGACCAAACCAGACCCCGAGCAACTCAACCGGGCCGTCGGTCCAGCGTCCCACGACGGAGGCGCTGGTGGACGGCATGGGCTTGCTTCTCCAGGTGCCTAGTCGCAAGCCCACTGACTTTTCCCGGTTGATTTTCGCTCCTGTCACCGCTTCGTAGTTTTTCAGTGTCTCGCCGACCAGCTCGATGTGCTCGTGGCTAGACACTATGACGGTGACGTCGTCCGCGTATGCAGACACGCTCGTCCCGCATCCCAATTCTCGCGGGATGCCCCTTAGAGTCGCCAGCTTCCGCAGTAGTGGCTCAAGAGTCAATACGTATAGAAGCGCCGAGAGGGGGCATCCCTGACGGACGAACGTGCAATGTCGAAAGGTCTCGATAGATGTCCATTTACGCGAATTACCGAACGGATGCCTCTGTACAAGCAGCTATCCAGCCGCGGAAGACGGGACCGAAACCAGCCGCTCTCAGGACTGCCTCCAAGTATCGATGGTCTACCCTATCAAAGGCTTTCGATTGATCCAAGTTGATCAGGGCCCCACCCATGCCAGGTTCGTTAACTACCCTGTCTATGATGTAGCGCATGATGGAGGTTGTCATGGATGGTCCGGCCTGGCACGGCGCATGTTTGCGCCTTGTCGACCAGTTTCTCGATGACAAGCGCCAACCTCTTGGCTAGCACCTTGGCCAAAATTTTCAAGTCTGCATTAAGCAGAGTGATGGGCCTAAAGTTATCTATTACATTTCCCTTGTTTAGATCTTTCTTCAGCAGTGTTACGGCTCCTCGGCTCACAAAACCAGGAATGCTCCCGTTTTGCTGCCAGTTGCAGTACACCGCCGCCAAGAGATCTCCAAACAAGTCTGGCATACAATTGTAAAGCTCGTAGGGTAGACCATCCAAACCCGGTGATTTGTCCCTCGAGCATTCTGCCATCGCTTCCTGCACTTCCGCCGCCGTGATGGCACCTTCGCAGCACCCTGCCTTTCTTGTCGAGAGTCGTGGTAGGCTATGTAGGTAGGCACTGAAGTCCACCCTACGTTCTTGCCCTCCACTCGTTCCGAACAGTCGGGCAAAATGCTGCTGAAAGGCCTCACACATTTTACTTGGCTCGAGCAATTCGCGCCCCTGTTCATCTACCAGGGACCGAATGGTGGCTTTGTTGCCCTGTTGCGCCTCTGCCACCCGGGCCTCTCTCGCGGCTCCAACACCTTCGTTCCTTAGAGCACGCATCCTAGCTCTGACAGCACATCCTTCGTGTTTGGCGTTGAAGTGTTGGTCGAGGGCCAACCTCGCCGCCAAAACGTCGGATGCGATGCCGCTTCTAATTGCCTCTTCTAGCTTCTTAACTAGCTCACCCTCTACTCTATTTCTATCTATGGCTAGTGCTTTGCTGTACCTAATCGCTTCTGCTTTTACTGCTCTCTTGAGGGCAAACCACCATTTGTTGTTGATGATGGCTCCCGTCAAAGCCCTCTTTACTAGTGTGCTAATCCGGTCTCTGAAACCTTCTCGATGGGAAAGACGCGTTTAGTTTCCAGTATCCGGGACCCTGCCTAAGTGTCTTACCTAAGTCTAGCGTACATGTCACAAGTTTGTGATCCGTGTAGCTGACTATGTGGAATTGTGGACATCCTATGCTATCTCTATCTACTGTCCTACACAGTATCCTATCTAGATACGATCTCGACGACCCGATGCGGTTGCTCCATGTCCACGTTGGCGCATTCGGGTGGTCTAGTCGGAACCTGTCAGACAGTTGAAAGCGTCTGAGCAGGTCTCTGAGGCATTTGCATCCCCGTCTATTCCTATCTCTACCCACGTAGTCTACATGCGTGTCCAAGGTAGCATTCCAATCCCCCACTAAGAGTAAAGGACGAGACGTTCCCAAGAATACTTCTAGACGTTGAAAGAAATCCGCCCGACCTGTTAAGGGCGGTGCGTAAACTGATACGAGTCGAAAAGCGCACCCATTGCTGCCGTCGACATCCAGGACGACCAGTCTACCCTCCGGGTCTACGAATATTGTCCTTACTTTGAGATCCAGACTCTTGTGAAAAAGTACCGCGGTGCCACTACCGCCCATTCTCGGCAGACAGGGGGAAAAATAAATGTTGAACTGTCCGCCAAACATGGTCTTTAGGGCCCGCGGATTGTGGAGTCTGGTCTCACTTATGGCTATGATTTCTAACTTATGTGACTTTATGTCATTTAAGAGGTACCCTTGTTTCCAAGGGGACCCCAAGCCACGCGCATTTACACAACCAATCTTGATCATAGTTCTAATGAATTAGAATACAGAGGGTTACTTACTGCTCGAAAGTTTTTGCTTTCTCCTCCGTTGGTTTGTCCTCGAGAAGATCCCAGTACAGTTTCTTTGTGAGATTTTTTGGCATTTACCAACCGCACTGGGGAAAATGCCTTTGAGTGTGTGGTGCAGACTTTTGGAGATGTGTAATATTTTGATGTGGTCTGGTGGTGTTGTGTATGGGTGATTGTTTGTTTTTATGTCATCTTCTGTTATGTTTGTTTTTGATTGGATGTATTCCATCAAATTGTGTTTTTAGGTGTCTATGGCTGTGAGCATGTTTGCTGTATATGTTTTTGTGGTGTTGGTGTGGCTGTTGTTTGCGTTGGGTTTTGAAATGTCTTCGGGAGATGTATTTCCCCCTGCTTTGTTCGTGTTTGCATTTGGTTTGGTTGTGTTTCTGCTCTTATTTTTCCTTCTTTTTGTAGCTATTTGCCATTCCTCACTGGTTTCGTCTTCCGACGAAATTTCTGAGGAATCAGAAGTGGGTAGGGGTATGTTGTGGGCTTCTATGTATGTCTGTGTAAGTGGTTGTGTTGTTGTTTTCGTTGTTGTTGGTTGTTGAGTGTTTGTGTGTGTTGAGTGCGGTATAAGGGATGGGGGATCAGTTTTGTGTTGTTTTCTTTGTTTTTCTGTTCCTTTGGGTTTTGCTGTTGTTCTTGGTGTTGGAATTGGTTTATTTGTTTTGGTGGTGATGATTCTGTTCTTGGCGCTGGTGTTGGTGTGTTTGGTTGGGTTGGCTTGTTCTTTGTTGTTTTTCCTGCATTTCCGCATACAGCTTCTTGACTAGCTGTCCATATTGTGGTGTGGGCAATAATGCTGGCTTTTGTGATTTTTCTGTGGCTGTTGTTGTTGTTGTAATTTTGCGGCAGATTTGCACTCCTTTTTGAGGTGTGCCTCACTGCCACATGTATAGCATCGTGGCCTTCTGCCCTCGACTACTACGTATAACTTGCGGCCATCCTCAAGATGTACGTGGGTGGGGATTTTATTTATGTCCTCTTGGCTTATGTGGAAGAGGAACTCTATTCTCTTTCCCAGCCAGTCCTTGTTTTCCGAAACACCGATATCTAGGATGTTTAAGTCCTCCATTTCGGATGTTAAGGCGGATGTTATCCACAGTGTTGTAGTCACTTGGGGGACACCACTGATAATGACTTTCGTCACCTTCTGGCCGAGGTAACTCGGTGTCAACGTTAGTTCATCAGAATGAAGGGTTATCGTTGAGAATTTCTTCGCCAACTCTTCATTCTGAAAAACCACCTGTACGTGTGCGAACTTGTTCGCCCAAGTCACACAATCATTGTATCCCCAGATGGGGCGTAAGCACTTTTCGACTTTGTCTGTGCTTGCCTTTTCTGGACTTTTATAGATAGATAGATAGATAGATAGATAGATAGATAGATAGATAGATAGATAGATAGATAGATAGATAGATATGTAGATAGATAGATAGATAGATAGATAGATAGATAGATAGATAGATAGATAGATAGATAGATAGATAGATAGATAGATAGATAGATAGATAGATAGATAGACAGACAGGCAGATAGGTAGGTTGATAGATAGACAGACAGATGGATAGACAGACAGACAGACAGACAGACAGACAGGCAGAGAGAACGACAAACAGACAAACAGATATATAAGTGAATAGATAGAGAGAGAGAAATAGAGACAGAGAGTAATAGATAGATAGATAGATAGATAGATAGATAGATAGATAGATAGATAGATAGATAGATAGATAGATAGATAGATAGATATAGAGAGAGAGAGAGAAAGAAAGAAAGAGATAGAAACAGAGAGCGATAAACAGACCGATAGGCAGACTGACAGATAGATCTACCATCACCAACAACGAGACTGAACAGTCAATAACAGCAAATGATGTAGACATGAAAATGTCTATTCAACAAACCGACAAAACCAACGTCATCATCATCATCATCATCATCATCAACAACAGCAACAAACAACAAACAACAACAGCAGCAAAAACAGAAACAACAACAACAACAAAAAGAACATAAACAGTTACTGAAACACATGCAGCGTTAGCTATCGTTAAGAAGTGCATATAATTCACCACCCACCCGAGTCGTGACACTAATTAAATGTCAATGTACATTAGGCTACTGCTGTCAAGTCTTAATCAGGGTTTCGTTTCAGCACATTTGATGCAATTTAAGTCCTAATTTCCCGATTTTAATTGACTATTCAGTCAATAAAATAATTAAGTCTTCTCTAAATCAACAGCACTTTTCTATTCCAGCTTCTGTCAGCAACCCCACAAACTCTCTCTCTCTCTCTCTCTCTCTCGCTCTCATATTATCAATCTGTCCTTCTCTCATCAGTCTTATTTTTCTCTCTCTTGATGTACTTGTATATGTATAGATAACATACTTACACACACACACACACACACACACAACACACATATACATTAATCTCTCGCCATATCGCGGTTCACTCATCGCGGTTTATTATTTAAGCTTACGTCGATTCCTCCTTGGTGTTGTTTTGCCTTTATAATAAAATAAATATATACAAATTATAAAAATAATAAAAACAATATATGCAATACAGTACTGTTTCTACTTCGAGAATTTTCACCTATTGCGGGGAGTAATGTTGAAGTGACGTAACACCCGCGACAGTCGACAGATTAACGTATAGTGAGAATTTACAAAAAAGAATAACCAACAAAAATTCAAAATACGAAGACGGGTGTGTAAACAACAAACAGATGTATTAGTTTAACGCTCGGGAAGTGAGAAAGTCCTTTTACGTTTCGAGCCTACGCTCTTCAACACAAAGGAACACAGAAATAAACAGGGAGAGAAAATAGAAAAAGGTTTAGTGGCTAGCGATCTATCATATATCTTCGTTATGAGATCATAAATCAGGAGAAGAGCATAGCCTATAAAATATAGAGCAGTTGTTTATTTTTGTATGAGTAAAGTAACAGTTAAGAAAAAAAAAACATTGGTTTCTTATCTAGCGTGAACTAAGCATCTCTTCAGTTTCTTTAAACGATAACTGATCTCTGCAAAGAACGCCGGTGATAGTTCAAGAAATATTCCTCTTATAAAATTATGGCCGGGAGAGTTGTCTTCCTTTACTCGATAGCCAGGTTTTCCAGTTTTGAAGTAAAAATTTACGAAAATGTGGACAACTCCCCGTGAGAAATTGTCCACATTTTCGGAACTGCTATTATCACTCATATTATATCTCCTCCCGATAAATGCTGTCTGCGAGCGACATGACATATAAAATCCAAAACTTAAAAATAAAAGGTTAATTCTCTATTGCAATTTCGAAGTTAGGAACCTATAAAGGATCCCATTCGTCTCTTCAGGAGAATATTCCTATAGATAGAAATTGATATAAAACCTTACTTTGGGGCTTACATGTATCGCGACCGGCAAGAATAATGTGTCAACCTCTATCTACACATTCAAATTCTGAATTTAAACGTATCAATTTCTATCTATAGGAATATTCTCCTGAAGAGGCGAAAGGGATCCTTAACAGTTTCCTAACGTCGAATTTGCAATAGAAAGTTAACCTTTTATTTTTAAGTTGTGGATTTTATACGTCATGTCGCCCACAGACAGCATTTATTGCGAGGAGAGATAATATGAGTGAGAATGGTGGCTTGATAGTGGTTTTTGACTGCTATTTCTAAAGATGTAGGGGTTTTTGAAACCCTCTTAGTTATAATTGTGATTTGTTCATAATTATAAACACTCTTCTTCTATATATATATATATATGAAGATTATACATATTTAGATACATATATACACACACACACACACACACACACATATATATATATATAATATATATATATATATATATATATATATATATATATATATATACATACATATATATATATATACATCTGTTTATAATATGAATTTGATATGGTTGACTCTTCTCACAGTGTTGTATCTCTTATCAGTAGAATCTCCGTTCTTATTTTTAAAGCTGTTTGAAAAGAATAAACTCAATTCAGTCTGTAACCCGGTTTAACTTCATTGCCTGGCACCTTGCGAATCTTTACTGAAGTGGGCTCTGTTGCAAGCATTGCAGCTAGGAATTCGATTCGGGGTTACTTTCATCTGTTACTCATTCCTACCAGTCTAAGGTCGAGGATTATAAATACAGTAACACCTCACTTTAGCCGCTTTACAAGACACCGAGTTTAAATAGGTTAAACGGCCATTTTGTGTTTGTGGCAGCATCGCAACATATGGTAATACTAGTTCTGACGTGTCTACACAGCAACGGAGAAAATGACAGCATAAAATGTCATTGCTACTATGGCAAATTATTGCTCTGCTTTACGAGTTTTCGCTTTAAGAGCGGTCTCTGGGAGCAAATTAAGTCCTGTATCGAGGCATTACTGTAATTCTTCAAAGTCTGACAGTAATATGTGAGAGAATTTGAGTTCAGCTTCTCATACGATTAGTCAAAATCTTTAGCAGTATTTCGTTTTGGCATTTGCTTCGCGAGAGTCTTGAAGTGAAATCGTGTGTTGAATCAGATTTAGTTGTATCTTGGGAGGGTCATTATGCCAATAAGCACACACGCACTGGTTTTATTTCGCTCATTTTATTATCATTATTATTATTATGCAACTGAGGCGATGAGCTGGCAGACTCGTTAGCGTGCGGACAAAGTGCTTAGCGGCATTTCTTCCGTCTTTACGTTCTAGGTTCAGATGTCGCCGATTTTGCCTTTCATACTTTCAGAGTCGATAAAATAAGTACCAGTTGAACACTGGGGTCGATGTAATTGACTTATCCCCTCTCCCGAAATCGCTGGCCTTTGAAACCATTATTATTCGGCAGCTAGTTAAGCATCTAACCTTCAAAGTATGGACAACTGAAGGATCTGCCGCCGCTACTTGAAGAGCGGCGGGGGGGGGGGTGAATCCGACCTCCGTCCTTCACGTCCGGTATACAATCATTGCTGACTTGGATACGTATGTAGAACGATTGCTAATGAGTGCAGAATGATCCCGGATATCGCTGGAGTCTTAGTGCGACAGCTGTACGGTGGACGAGGGTGAAACGATTGAGGCCAGGACCACTTTTCCTCTCCTACTAAACAATTACCAGCATGTTCAAGTAGACTTCATGTGGAAGGCAAAGGTCGATATAGAAGTCTTGCAGCTGGGAAACTGAGACTGGAAAATAGGATTTTGATTAAGACAACGGCTTTATTTTATTTATATTTCTTTCCATCTTATTGTTCACTAGCAGTATAGCCCGGCGTTGCCCGGGATTAGTTAGGATTATTAAGTGATCAAGCACTTTATTTCAAACCAAAATAAGTGACACCGACATCAAATTTGAGCGAAATCCGTTGAAATTGGCAAACGTTTGGCTGAAAATGGGTTGCAGGCAATTTGATTGGGAAATCCCATAAGGAATCTGTTTATCGATTATTTCCACTCATCGATTGTTTTTTTTTTCTTTTTTTGGTTGGGGGGAACTTAAAGCATTCAAAGATCCCATGAGGCCTAAGTAATGCTGGCATCAAGTTTGAGCAAAATATGTCAATATTGGTAAAAGTTATGGTAGCCAATTTTATTGAGAAATCCTATAAGGAATCGGTTTATCAATTTTTTATCCTGATTGAATGGAAAATCCCAAATGGATGCCTGCCACCGATAGTGTTTGACCTTGGGATTTGTTGATGGACATGACGAAGCATGGTCTCACCGGGAACTGCTGTCTGCGGAAGTTAAACGGTATGTCTGACCCCGAGGGATAAAGCTGCATCCTTGAAATGAAAACATTTTCACCCCTCCTGCACCCTGTAACAATGGTGGCCTCAATCAAGTGGGGCGTCAGGGACTTGATTACTAAGCGGGTCCTGTTGCACTGTTTAGGCGGAAGCAAGTTTCTGATTAGCATAATTGGGCATCCAACCCTTAGCCTAAGAATGTGAGGTGGAAGCCCGGCTGGCTCCAATGAGTTGAGAAACTCGATAGGGTAATTGACAATGTCTTGTGGGCCAGAGGTCCGGTCAATCGACTTGTAGATGCGCTCCTCACCCGGAATTCGGCTTATGAGCTGGTCGTTGATAGCACTGACCAGGGTGGTTCTTTCACTGAGCCAATTGATGTCTGCATAATTACTTTCCAGATTGGGGAACACTGTTTCCAAACGGTGTTGCACAGTTCATAGATGGATATGTCGCTCCTATCATTCCTAGGGACCTTGCCTTCTCCAAGGGCTAAAATCTCTTCAGCAAATGCTACAGACGTGCTATCACCAAGCAAGTGCGCACGCATGTTTGTGCTTAGGATTAAGGTCTGAACCTGGAGCCACAACGTGGATGACTTAAGGCATGCGCGCACTTCATCAGCCAGGCTCATTTTAGGGATGACAGGAAGGGTTTGCCGGAATACAGTTACACCACCCATAGAATCCCTGATACCTTTCAGTGACCGGTCCAATGCCTCAAGGGCACCCTTATTGGTCATTGTACAGTCATCCCATACAATGAGACGGCATCATCATCATCATTGTTCGACCGTGGTCGAGACAATGGAATTCACTATGCTACGCCAGATTTCACGGTCCATCATAGCATTATAGAGGTCCTGTTGCTGGATGCCTGTATCCCTGGAGATTACATCAGGGTAGGAGAGTGTGCGCCCTCTGGTATCGTGAGTAGATGGCTTCCAGAGGAGAAGAGTAGAAATTGCCTCGTTTTCAGCTCTACAACAATGTCCAGCAACAACGTTTATGAGACGGCACTGTCTAAGTACTTCAGCTTCCTCCGAATTTTTGCCAATGTTGCAAGTAGGAACCGCGACCCTCACCAAATATAAAGGCAGTTTGAATGCCGAGTGCGCCGTCCCGGTAATAATGTAGCAGCGATTCCTGAGGAAGCAACAGCTAGCGCAATTTGTTTCTCGCGACGATTCTTAAGTATTAATTGTGTTACAAAGGATTTGCCAGTACCTCTAGCAGCATCGAGGAAAAAATGCAGCCCGCCTGTTTTTCAATGGAAATGATGACAGTTTCGTACACCAGCCTCTGATCAGGGAGCAATTTCGGTTCATTTACTCTCAAGTACTCCGCAAGGCCATCCGCGTCATACGACAACTCCAAAAGTAACTTCGGTGGGAGTGTGTTAACGTCCTGTCGCAATGAGGATTGCAAACCGAATGTGTTCCACGCTTCCCCACCCATTTTGAGCAGGGGATCCTCGATTTCAATCAGCGCATTATTGTAGATCAGGTCATTGTATCCAATGTTAGCATTAGGGCACTGTTGCTTTACCCGTCATCGTTTGCCTTGACCACCGAGAAAGCAAAATTACGTACAGAGAATTTCATAAACAAAAATCAATGGAAAAAAGGTTTTAGATTAAATTTCTAGATTAACACTTGCACGATTTTCACTAAGAATAAAAATCGGATTTTTTGAGTGGAATTAACTACCCTAGCTTCCTAATATGCTACAAAACCCTTTTCGTGGTCCGAAAAATCAGGGTGGGGTGTGATGGAAGCCTCGGAAATTTCACTCCCCATACCCATTGATCTTTTCACCATCTATTTTTCAATGTACGTGGGAAAATACGGAGATTAAAAATATGGAAAACATTCGTTTTTAATCTCAAATTAACCATGAAAAACTCCAGGCAAATTTTTAGATAACACTCGCACGATTTTCATTAGGAAAAAAAAATCGGATTTTTGGCGTGAAATCAACTACCCTGGCTTCCTAATATGCTACAAAGCCCTTTTTGAGGTCCGAGAATTGGGGCGTGGTGTGATGTGGAGGAGCCTCGGAAATTTTACCCATTTATATTGTGTAATTCACTGACAAATTGTTACCTACCTCTCTGTTTCTATGCTGGTAAATAAATGGATTCTCAACAAAACACTTTTTCCCTCGGCATAAAATAAAAACAAAACTCTTTCGCGCCCAAAGTAATGTGTGTGTGAAAGAGAGGGTGGAGAAAGATGAACAATTTGAAATAAATAAATGATTTAAATATATATAAATATATTAAAATATTTAAATATATATAAATATATTAAAATAAATATATTTTATATACATTAATGCGTATGAGTGCGCACGCACTTTGTTATCTAAATTTATTTGTTTCTGCTTTGTACTTTATGGCTGTTTTTTTTTTTTTTATCCTTTATTCTTTTACTTCTTTCAGTCATTTGACTGCGACCATGCTGAGGCACTGCCTTGAAATATTTTTAATCGAGCAAAACAACTTTAGAACTTATTTTTAAGTTCGATACTTATTCTATTGCACACTTTTGCCGAACCTTTAAGATGCAAACAGACCTACACCGATGTCAAGCAGTGAGGGGACAAACGCAAGCACGCATGCACACACACATACACATACACACCACACACACACACACACACACACACACAAACGCACGCACAGACACAGACACACACACACAGAGTAAATCCAAGCAAAAAGAAAAACAAACGCACACATAAACAACAACACGAGGACGTGGTACATGTAAAGTATTAGCAGACGCTCAGGGAAGGAAAGAAAGATGGTTTTACGTTTCGAGCAGACGTTCTTCTTCAGAAACAGAGGAAAGACCAATAGAAAGGAAGACGGAGGAAGAAAATCGTCAACGTTTCATATGTGGTTACATTTTGAAAAATAAAAAAAAAATAAAGAAGAGCTTCCGCGCTATTTCCATCTCAACAACTCAAGGTGCCGCGCAACCACATAGCGAATTTCTATATTAAGCTTATCTGTTTTCCACTCTGTTGCTATGTATACTTTGTTCATATCTCCTCTGAGCTGGCCATCTCAGAACGCTGTCTGTCGCCTACATTTTTCCATCTGCCTCCAGTTTATTATATTCAAACAGCGGTTAATAACTGGAACGGCTAGCGTATTTATACCTATAACATCTTGTCTGTTAGGAAGTCAAAAGTCCAAGAGGAGTTTTGCCTTCACCTTTTCATCCATTACCTTTTCCGGTATATGTTGGTATCAAGCACCCGTTACCTTGTATCCATATTTCCGGCATACATAGTTTCCAGTGAAGGTTTTGGGCTACCTTGTCGTGCCTGTGCTTTCACTCTTTCTTCGCAAGACTTTCACAAGCACTAACAATGCACGTCACGCTTTCGACCCACTTCCCAGACATTCTACAGAGGTTCGTTGCACTTGTGTGGTATATATTCCGTTTCACTAAGTTAGTATTCAATGCTTGACCCTGGGCAGCTATGATCAGGCTTTCAGTGTTCTTCTCTAGGTCACCCTTGCTGAACCAACCCCATGATGTTTCCTGGTCGAACTGACCGTATAATCTCAGAAGATAGTGACTTTTTTACCTCGAACGACTGGCTCAGGATTTTTGTATTCGTTTTTTGTATTCGTTTGGTGTCAGCACAGGATATCACGAGAAGTTATATTTTCATCGAATGTGACGCATAATCTGCAGTTAGGGTCGGAAGAGTTTTGAAGAACGTTAGCCTGGTACTTTCTGGTAAGCAAGCTTTGATCTTGTGCCACCAATATGAAACCTTCAGTCTCTGCTTTCAGTCCTGAACTTCTCAGCCACTGATGGGTTGTTACTTGGTCTACATCAGCATTTCGATTTTGAAGAATATATTATCCATGCAGGGGCTTCTGGATCCACCGCTCCTCAATTTCTTTCCGCCCCTTCTTTATGGCAGTCTGCTTGATCCGTTTTGCTTGTTTGGTGACAGTGGTTTCAGGCTCTTTATCTAATCCATGGTTAATGCCAAATTCCCTTTTGAATTTGCAAGCATCCTTGACAATAGAATATGAATTTTTGCTGCTTTCATGTTTGCACACAAGCCGCAGCATCCAGTCCTCTTTACTAGACAAGTACTTGTTCATTGCTGTTATGGAGGTCTTAAGCACAGTTCTACATGCATCATCATCATCATCATCATCATCATCATCATCATCATCATCATCATCATCATCATCATCATCATCAACAGCATTATTATTATTATTATTATTATTATTATTATTATTATTATTATTATTATTATTTATTCCGCCGCGGTCGATTTTACCTTTCATCCTTTCAGGTTCGATAAAATAAGTACCAGTTGAACACTGGGGTCGATGTAATCGACACATCTCCTACCCCAGAATGGCTGCCCTTGTGGAAAAAATTTGAAACCATTATTATTATTATTATTATTAGCAGTTAGTAGTAGTAGTAGTAGTAGTAGTAGTAGTAGTTAGTAGT
>NW_021832672.1:0-33285 GCF_006345805.1 Octopus sinensis | reverse complement strand
CAGCTGGTAATTTCAGAATTGTGTTTGAATGTTTTAGACCCGACATCACAGAATTATCAGCTTGAAGTATCGACGTTTGTTGGTGAGTGCAGTGTAAAAGATTGGGGGAAGTGAGGCGGAGGGAATGCTAGACATAGAGGGAGAGAAAGAAAACGAGGTAGAAAGAAAAGAGATTCAGAGAAGGAGGGAAAGAGAAAAAGGAGAGAAATATTTACTGAAGACGTCCAAGTATTTATGTAGAATCTACGAAAATAATGCCTGTTCCGATGGTGCAACAGTGTATGTGTGTGTGTGTGTGTGTGTGTATATATATATATATATATATAGGATTCCATACAGACTTCATTTATCAAATCTACTTGCAAATCTACTTATTAGTGTGTGTGTGTGTAGATATATATATATATATATATATATATATAGGATTCCATACAGACTTCATTTATCAAATCTACTTGCAAATCTACTTATTAGTGTGTGTGTGTGTGTGCATTTACATGTGTGTGTGAGAGAAAGAGAGAGAGAAAGAATGAGAGGTGAATTTCGTTTATATTTATTGCACAATGATCTAAAATGTGCATATAAATGCATTCAAAATACACTCAGGCACACTCTTCGTCCTTGACTCTCTCGTTGCTCACACGTGACCAGCGGCTATCCTTCTTTTTTCCTCTCGATTTACAAGAGATAAGACCTACTTTTCTCTGTCTCCTGTCACAGCTCCTTTCTCCAGCGTTCATTATTCACTTCGTTACGGCTTAACAGCCCTCACCGTTTGTTTTTACTGTTTGTTTTTGCGCACACACACACACACACCACACACACACACCATCGATCTCGGTAAAGTTGGCCTCGGCGTGACGTGAACCCACACAGTAAATTGACCGCAATGCATATTTTCCAACTTCCTAACGACCCTGCCGTTTCGCTGCTCAGTAATTAATCGATTAATAGATTTCTGATTTAAACACAACGCCAGTAAGTTTTAGGACGAGGTCTTAGACTGTGCCATGGACCCCAGCATTTGGTCCGTACGTTATTTTATCGCCCACGGAACGTTAAAAGGCAAAGTTGACCTCGGCGGAAATTGAACCCATAAATTATAGAATAGAGACAGCAAAATATTTTTGCCGATACTCTTCCGATTCTGCCAACTCGCTGCTCGGAAATTCATCAATGCTTTCTGTTTTTGGTGCAAAGCCCTGCGATTTTGAAGATAAAGGGTTCGACGATGTCACTGACCCCAGTACAAGACTGGTACTAAATTTTATCGACCTCGGAAGAATAAATAGCATAAACCTCGGCGGGGTTTGAACTTATAAAGGCCTGATTTTTTTTCTTTTGCTTTTGTTTTGTGTCTTTTTTTTCTTAATGTGGGGATTAGCTAATTAAATCGACCCCAGTGCCTAACTGGTATTTATTTCATTTACACCGGAAGGATAAAAGTCAAAGCCGACCTCGGGGGAATTTGAACTCAGAAGAACTTAAATGCTAAGCATTTTGTGCAGCCTGCTAACGATTCTGCCAGGGAGTCATTAAGTAATTAAAAAATTAATTAAAAATAAAATAAATGCCACCCACCCCTCTATCCCCAGTGTTACACTTCGTGTGGTAGTAAACCAAGAGAAACCTCGCCCTTCCTGACATATCTGATTCCGCCAAATTATTGCCTGAGGTTTGCCACAACAGGGAAATTCGATCTTGGCCCGATTTACACATGTTTATATATGTTTACATAAAACAAACTTAATTTAATTGAAATGTATTTCACACGTCCCTGTGGCGTTTCGGCGGGAATTAATTGACAAACAGGGAACTAGACGCGCCAAAAACAGCCGACGAAATAGACATGGGTTTGTTAATGTTTACACGACATTTCTCTACTTCAGAGAAAGAAGAAAAAGAAAAAGGAAACAAGAAAAGAAAAAAAACTGTTGGTGTAGAGATAAATATTGCAATTACGATAAACTGCTGTTTTGGTGGTGCGGTTGGGTGGGGTAACCTTGTAATGTCTCACCTTTCGCCAGAGCAAACAGACACTTTCTCGTTGTTTTACAATACTTTAGTCTATGCGTATACAGCATGGAGAGAGAGAAGAGGGGGGAGAGACGGACAGATAGATAGATAGATAGATAGATAGATAGATAGATAGATAGATAGATAGATAAAGTTTCTTTATTAGCCACACAGGGCCGAACATTGAGGGGACAAAATAGAAAAAAAAGGAGAAAAATAGAATTATGATCAAAAGGGATCGTGTATCACAGAAAATATTAAAAAAGTAAAAAGATAGAAAGATAAACATACATTCATACTAATATACACACACACACACACACACACACACACACACGCATATATATATATATATATACACATAACTATGGAATTTTTCTGCATGTATATATATATATGTTTTTGGGGGATGCATATACTGTTCCGTTATATACAATGTGTGTATGTGTATGTGTGTACACATGTACATGCATACATACATACACACACACACATACATACATACATACATACATACATACATACATGCATGCATACATACATACATACATACATACATACATACACACATACATACACACACACACACACACATACATACACACACACACACATACATACATACACACACACATACATACACACACACACACATACACACATACATACACACACACATATACATATATATGTGTGTTTATGTTTGGCTTTCTCTATACTCGCGCTTTTCTGACACTGCGAACCTGCATGTACGTGTGTACGAGAGAGTGCGCAAAAGTACTACTACTACTGCTACTACTACTACTACTACTACTGCTACTACTACTACTACTACTACTACTACTCGTTATATGATACCCTCGCAACAATCACGGTACGCTGGTTCTGTGTCTGTTGCATGTCCCCCGAGGGTGTGTATACACGGCGTGAGGCATTTGTCTACATTCATGGAAGCAATTTGTGTTTCGGTCCTTGGAGCTTTTACCTGCAGACTGTTGTGTGAAAGAGAAATATTGTGTAGATGGGGGGAGGGAGAAAAAGTGAGGGGGGAGGAGAAAATATAAGGATATATAAGAATGTTTATAAGTACATATATATGTTTAAGGCGGTGCTCCAGTATGGCCGCAGTCAAATAACTGAAACAAGTAAAAGAATATATATACACACAGACACATAGACACACACACACACATATACAAGCATTAAAGGAAAGAGCGAGAGAAAGAGAGGTGAAATTATATACGATTGAATATACACAGATATATGTATGGGTGGACCTCTGTGTGTGTGTGTGTGTGTGTGTGTGTGTGTGTGTGTGTGTGTGTGTGTGTGTGTGTGTGCGCGCGTGTGTGTTTGTGTGTGGAGAGAGAGAAAGGATATGAGAGAGCTTAGTCGAGGAAGATGAAAAACGGCAGAGAATAAAGAAAGACAGAAAGAAAGAAAAGAAGAAAGAAAGAAAGACAGACAGACAGACAGACAGACAGAAAGAAGAAAGAAAGAAAGAAAGAAAGAAAGAAGAAAGAAAGAAAGAAAGAAAGAAAGGCCGAGTGTTGATAACTGGAACTGAAATCTAAAGTTTAAAAATTTACAAAAATAAGAGAGGAAATTTTTTATATATAAAAAAAAAGGAACTGGTAATCTCTTGAGTTTCTAAGTTTGAAATCGGTTTATTCTTCCAGTCGACGACCAAGTTTGTCCTTCTCTATACAGACCATTCTTTATAACAACCATGTCATATTTATTTTCTTTAGAGAAGCACAAACGTCAAAGCCATATTCCTTACTTGTTTCCTGTGAAAGCGTGTCTGCGTAAAGATCAAATACGTTAACAAGATTGATTGAGGGGTAAAATGCTTGATTCTGATAATGGGTTCTGTCAACATTCTTTGTAAAGGCGCGTTGCCAAGTGTTTAAGGTGCTCGGCTTACGGGCAGAACATCGTGGTTTTAATTCCTGCTTCAGGTCGTGTATTGCATCCTTAGACAAGACACTTTATTTCACATTACTTCAATCTATTTGGGGGGAAGAGAGAACTGCATCAGTACGCGGGTGGTTTTCAGTAAATTATTATTTGAGGGAATATTATTCCTAACTTACAGGGAAAAATTCAATTTAGAAATACTAAATCAAATTTCACAAAATATACTATATATATATATATAATTAGAAAAAAACCCACCTTTTATCAATTCAAAATTAACAATTAAATTACACCATCTAGAAAATTACATATAATAGAAATATTAATATTAAAATAACAATAATATACCGATGATTATGTAAATTGCAAAATGATAATAAAAACGTATATATTTGGTTTTTATTATATACGTTTTTATTATTATTTTGCAATTTAATTAATCATCGGTATATTATTGTTATTTTAATTTTAATATTTCTATTATATATGTAATTTTCTAGATGGTGTAATTTAATTGTTTATTTTGAATTGATAAAAGGTGCTTTTTTCTAATACATATATATATATATATATATATATATATATATATATATATCAGCCGAAATTGCGAAGATGATCCGGTTCTTGACTGAAGATTGAAGGCTTCGAATGTCCCGTCCGTGTTTTTTGTGTCGTCTTCTAAATTTTTCACGTTCTTGTCTCAGTTTGTATTTTTTACTTTTACACACACACATATATATATATATATATATATAATATATATATATATATATATATATATATATATATATATATGTATTTATATATATATGGTGAAAATAGTAAAGAATTAAATATTTCAGTTTAAGACGGAATTTAATAAAGATTATATAAATAAAAATATAATATTACCAGTTCGAAGTATTTCATCGTATCAAATATAAGTAGAAATTTATAAAAAAAAAAGTTAAAAAATTTGAAGTAAAAACAGTCTATCTTCTGCCTGGTGGTCTACACGTACGCACACACATACATACATAAAAGTCTCAGGAATTCTCTTCTGGTGCTTCTTTTGCAGAGGTCCAAGCTTACCCGTCATCTCTATATAACTCACCACCGACCTGCGATGCCTTGCAATACAAATGTAGGATGCACTTGTCACCCTTGTTTAAACACGAGGCCTTCAGCACTTTTACCTTTACCCCAAAATCAAACTCAGCACCTGGCTCAGTAGGGATCAACCAAATACATCCAATATTATATGTTTCTGCTCTAAATACCGTTGCCACTGATTGAAATCTATTTGGGGTATTTCTTTTTTTATCTATATTATTTTTGGGGTGGATTTAGTTCAAGATATTTGAAGGAGGGGGCATTAGATGGTATGTGCATGGATGTTAATACACACACACACACACAAACATACATATGTGTCTATATGTATACAATGCACACATATATATATATATATATATATATATAATACATATATGTGTATGTGTGTCTGTGTATGTGTGTATGTATATATATATATATATATATATACGCACATAAACAGACACACACACACACATATGTATACATACATATACACGCACACACATCAAGGATAGAATGCCAACTTCTAGGCCGTTTTTATCTTGACACTTCTTGCGTAGGTGGCGCATCCTTTCAACGAACGTGTGATGATAATTATGATGTTGTTGACGACGACGACGACGACGACGATGATGATGATGATGATGATGATGAAGATAATGATGATGATGATAATTATGATGATGATGATAATTATGATGATGATGATGGTGATGATGATGATGATAATTATGATGATGATGATGGTGATGATGATGATGATGATGATGATGATGATAATTATGATGATGATGATGGTGATGATGATGATGATGATGATGGTAGTGATGGTGACGCTGATGGATACATCCTAACTGAAAAATAGCTGATGGCTACAATTCACTAACATCAATTGATCCCCACACACACACGCCTCTGTGTGTGTGTGTATGTGTGTGTGTGTGTCTGTGTGTGTGTATGTGTGTGTGTGTCTGTGTGTGTATGTGTGTGTGTGTGTTCATATATATATATATATTCACATACATATATTCATGTAGGAATGCGTGCGCGCACACACACACGCACACATACACACACACACATACGTGCACACTCATTTATGCAGGTACGTGTGTTTACGTCTGTTTATCTGTGTTCGCGCTACAGCGTGTGTGCCTGAGATACAAACAGATGTTTTATTCCAATACAGCTGTTTTAAACTTGAAAGAATTCCATTCATAGAAATTAAAAACCAAAAATATAGTAAGAATCTGGCAGACTTTTGAAATGGAATTTTAGATTATTTCTGCCGTAGCAAATCAAAAGCGAGTTTGTTGTTCTGTCTTTATACGCATTACTCCCTCATCGCTCGCATGACGACTTGTATCATAAAACTTCAGTTTTCTCCGCTCTTCATTAGAACCGAATTTATACATATGTATGAATGTAGATAGATAGATAGATAGATATGTTTCTTTATTAGCCACACAGGGCTGCACACAGACAGGACAAAATTACAAGGTAGAGCTTTTCTTTTGGGGGTAAAATAGGGGGGTTTGGTTTTCGATCAAAAGGGATCGTAAATGGAAAGAAAGAGGACAAAAAAGGGGGGGATTAAATAAAAAAAATTTTAAAAAGTGGGGGGGAGGGAAAGGGAAAAAAATTGATCAATAGGGATCGTTATCACAGAAATGTCAATATGAAGTGTAAAGAGGAGGACAGGTGAGGTTTACCCGTGGAAAGAAAAGCCTACGGAAAAGACCACGGTAACCTCGGTCAATGAAGTCACATGTTATATTTCTTTTTTTTTTTTTTGCAAATAAGCAACTCTCTGTATTAATTTTTACGGTTCATAGAATCATAGTCAAGGTGGCTTCGTCATTCATACGTGCCATCCTTGCTACATTCACCCATCTTTTTTTTAAACATTCACTAGACAAAACTTGCCTCTCTACTCTCACTTTCCTCTTCAAGTGATACTTGAAGAAGTTGATGAGATAGATAGATAGATAGATAGATAGATAGATAGATAGATAGATAGATAGATAGATAGATAGATAGATAGATAGATAGATAGATAGATAGATAGATAGATAGACACACAGATCAACATGGATTGTATAGTAACACCGATTATTATATCTGCCCAATAAGTCACCCTTATATTAAGTTCACTAATATCTCAGACACATCTCTAGAATTTCGCGCGAGATAAATTATAGTTAGCAACATGTTTCCTGTCGGGTTGGCTCTCTGGTAGCCACACTAGAGATAGTACAATATAAATTTGATAAACGGGTGGCGAAGAAAAAAAAATCCACCCCACATAACCGCCCTGGTAAAGGCTGTGTCTCGAACAATCTACTTACTGCATCTTGCGAGTTTATCTGTTGATCAAAAGAACCGATAACTTTGGAAAAGTCGGTTAAATAAACCTGAATCTTTAAACCTAACAAATAAAGGAGGTGGGGGACATGTTGTGGAGGTGATTGTGTTGGTAGCAGTGGTGGTGGGGAAAGTGATGCGGGGGTAATGTGGTGGTGGTGTTCGTGGGGTGTATTAGTGTGTTGGCTAGGAGATATGGTAGTAGTGAGACGGTGGTGGTGGTGGTGGTTGTGGTAGCGGTGCCGGTGGATGTTGGTGAGGTGAGAGTGGGACAGTGAAATGTGATAGCAGGGCAGATGTGGTGGTTGTGGTTGCGGTGGTTGTAGTGGCACTGGTGGTGGTGGTAGTAGTAGTAGTGGTGATTTGGTGACGGTAGTGGTGGTGGTTGTAGTAGTAGAAGTAGTAGTAGTAGTAGTAGTAGTAGTAGTAGTAGTAGTAGTAGTGGTGGTGGTGGTGGTGGTGATTTAGTGACGGTAGTAGTGGTGGTGGTGGTGGTTGTCGTAGAGGCGGTGATAGTGCATAAAATTGGAAGCTTCCCTGTCGATGAGACCCTCTTTTCGTGTCCGTATGGGTGTGGGTGAGTGCGAAATGTTTGTATATGTTTATCACACAAATGATGTAGCGTTCCCGGCGGCACAAACGACACAACGTATACTGAGTGTACAACCAGAAAGGGAGACAAACACAGAGGGTCCCTAATTCCTCATCAGTTATCAACCAAAATGGTGATACTCAGTTTCAGACCATAAATAGTGCGAAATAATCAATTATTCAGTAATGGAACACAACGCACACCGAATTGTGTGTGTTGTGTGTGTGTACTCTCTTTACTCCCTTTTTACTATTTTACTTGTTTCAGTCATTTGACTGCGGCCATGCTGGAGCACCGCCTTTAGTCGAGCAAATCGACCCCGGGACTTATTCTTTGTAAGCCCAGTACTTATTCTATCAGTCTCTTTTGCCGAACCGCTAAGTGACGGGGACGTAAACACACCAGCATCGGTTGTCAAGCAATGCTAGGGAGACAAACACAGACACGCAAACATATACACACACATACATATATATATATATATATATACATATATACGACAGGCTTCTTTCAGTTTCCGTCTACCAAATCCACTCACAAGGCATTGGTCGGCCCGAGGCTATAGCAGAAGACACTTGCCCAAGATGCCACGCAGTGGGACTGAACCCGGAACCATGTGGTTGGTTAGCAAGCTTCTTACCACACAGCCACACACACACACAGAGAAAGAGAGAGAGAAATGAGGGGTGCTAATTTCCTGGCTTTGGGTAAAAGAAAATGCAGGAGGATCAGTTAATTATGATTTTTGTTCAATATATTCCCCTCACAGATTCACGAACACATTGCAGCAGTCCTTCAGTTTTTCTCAGCCCTGTAGCCTCAACCAGGCCTTGCGCAACACCCTTAAAGCCAGGAACGTTTCAGTATCACCTTCTTGTATCTGTGTTTTTGTCTGTGTAAGCTTAAATATATATTTCTTTACTACCCACAAGGGGCTAAACATGGATGGGACAAACAAGGAGAGACATAGGTATTAAGTCGATTATATCGACCCCAGTGCGTAACTGGTACTTAATTTATCGACTCCGAAAGGATGAAAGGCAAAGTGGACCTCGGCGGAATTGGAACCCATAACACTTAACGGCGGACGAAATACGGCTACACATTTCGCCTGGCGTGCTAACATTTCTGTAAGCTTAAATATAGGGTGTTTAAAAAGTCTCTACGCAGTGAATTTTTTTCTCCGTGATGTATTTCAAAACATGTGAAGAAGAAAATGAAGAATATGTATTGAGAATAATGGCCAACACTTTCAACACTTCTTATGAAGTTTTTTAAAGTCTTGTCAAGTCTAATATATTCTTTCGTAGTCTTATACCATCTTGACGGGTCAATACTCAGAAACACGAGTCCGTGTGTATCATAAGTTCAAGACGGGAAGGATGGCTTCCCTTTGCAAATATTGATAGGGCACAGAAAGTGTGTCTATAGCCAGCTGGAGGAGGTGTCCTCCTGGGGCTACAAACTACAGTAGCATCCACCCTTAGGGGTTAGCCATATTTAAATGGCAAAAATACGTCACAATATTTATTTTGCAATGAAAAACAAAATACTTATTGCGGAGAGAATTTTTGAACACCCTGTATCTTGTTCACAAAAGACCGAAATAAATGGTAGCAGCGGAGATGAGAATTGTGTTTGCGTGATGATGTTGGTATTGGTGGTGGTGGTGGTGGTGGCGGTGGTGGTAGAGAGAGTGTTGACTACTTTTGGAAGCAATATGTCGCACAGCATGAGGTCGCATGTTCGTGTCAACAGTTCGGCAGCGTATGTATACATGTGAGTATATACAGCTGTGCATATATAGAACTGTATATAAGAGTGTATAGAAAGCGATATTTCTACACCTATGGGGTATATGATAACATGTATGCACACCAACGTATTGTTACAATTCCCATACTCTCTACAAGAGTGTGTGAGAGAGAATGTGTGTGTGTGTGTGTACATAAATACACACACGCGCGCGCATATATATATATATATATATATATATATATATATATACATACATATGGGGGGGGGCTTGTGAGTGCGGAACAACACAGTAATGTCACTAGCCCCAAGATAAATGAGCTAGCAATTACTCCTGACTGTGGCTCATACACGTCTTGACATTGTATCAGATGTCCCTCCACCCGGGGTAGGGGTCACACACCCGTGTTTCTCAGTACACCATTCGAATTTCTTGCTTAAAACAACCTCCCCCACCCCGCACATGCATACACCCTGCCTCTGCTTCTCTTCTCGTCTACCTTCTCGTAATTTTCACCACCACCACCACCACCACCATCATCATCATCATCACCATGTGTTCTCATCAACAAGATTTAGAGACATTCTCTGCAGACCAAAAAGAAAAAGGAAAAAGAAGACACCACAAACATGATACATGCTTGTCTTTATGCGCATGTTCTTGGAAGGGGGGGTGCAAGGAAAGGATTAAGGTAAAGCTACAGCTGACAATTCTTGAGAAGCGAACATGGATTATGCTTTCCTCAGGAATGACAGAAAATAGAGCAAGTTGGTTGAACTTTGTGGGAAACCATGGACGGAGGTGGGGGTGGATATGCCTTCCTATGTTAAAAACTTCCTCTACAAGATATGCCATAATATACATCTGGAAGATCCTGGAAGGCCTTGTCCCAAACTTTGACATCGAGAGTTACACAAATGCCAGAACTGGGCGCCACTGCATAGTGCCAAGGACTCCAAATTTGCCATCAAGATGTAGGACAAGATACTGTGATAGCCTGGGCTTCCGAGGCCCACAGCTCTTCAATATCCTCCCGAAGAACCTAAGAGACCTGCATGGGGTGGATGCAGATGTCTTTAAAATGAAACTGGATCTCCTCTTGTCAGGTGTCCCAGATGAACCAACTTCACGGCAGGAGGTGCAGCTGAGGGCAGCTGCATCGAACTCTCTCATGCACCAAATGGCAATTGCTAAAAAGCATTCGTGAAGTAAAATCATGTAGCAACACCAAATGGCGGTGCCCCAGCATGGCCACAGCTTGTGAGCTGAAACTAGATAAATAAATAAATAAAAAAATAAAACTGATTGCCGAATAATCAATTGATTAAAGTTTACGAATATGTGAGTAGTTATACAACTTAAAATACTTGAGCACAACAGGGTTAGGCATTAAGATATCGTATATCTAATTCTGGCAACTATTAAGGTGTTACCTAATTGAATTTCTCCGGTTGATTTCATTCCGTTGGTTTATAGAAAACGATACCTTCCTAGGTCTCTTCTTACGAAATCTACGAAATTTACAATAATACAATGCAATTTATGAACACCTGCTTGAAATTTCGCTTTCCCATCACGGATACGTAAGGACGCGTACGCAACATGATTTAATGTCCGGAGAAACTTTTAATAAGATATTTGTCTTTATTACTTTCTGGTGTAGTGTGTGTTTATCCAAAGTGTATTTAAATGTACAGCAACGCATAATGATACAAATACAGATGCATAGTTAATTAACCGGTATGTTTTTGGCTCGAATAAAACACGTGATAAGTATTGAGAATCCAAATAACAACAAATACATTAATACGTTTTGGCAGATTCGAAAATGAATGTGAAATCATTGTTGTTTTCCGTCATCGGAGAACCTCTCTTCTTTTCAGACGACTTGTGTTCGTAATACACGTAATACACGTCGCCGGTTTAAGAGAACTTCGACTCACCGCATT
This sequence comes from Octopus sinensis, assembly GCF_006345805.1. Lineage (NCBI taxonomy): Eukaryota > Metazoa > Mollusca > Cephalopoda > Octopoda > Octopodidae > Octopus > Octopus sinensis. The sequence goes on along the minus strand of NW_021832672.1, from coordinate 21,611 downwards.
GTTTCACCTTGATACTCTTGTCAGATTCCTTGGTCTTTGACTGAGGAGACAACATAAGGTCGAAACACAGCAATGTCAGAAAGTACCTTTGTGTCAAATAAATACGTGTGTTATTAACACGCATCGTCTAAAGTAGTGGCTTTCAACTGTGGTCCATATCGCCCCTGAGAATCCATATAGAATTTGTGGGGGATGGGGGCACGTAGCAAAATAGTAATTTGGGTCTACAGTAGTAGTTTAAGGGTAAATGAAAAAAAATTGCTTTAGATGTATGCATTGTTATGTATTGCAAGAAAGAGTTAAATTTCTTTTTCTAACATTTTACATAAATTAATCTAAACAAGGGATTGTGTGAATAACAAAATAGGTATTCTGGAAGAGGTTTCTATAAAACTAGTTTTTAAACATCGAACTACTATGGGGGGGTCCACCAAAATAAATAAAATAGTAATCAAAGGGGTCAGTAGACAAAAAATGGTTGAGAACCACGGGTCTAAAAGGAGGTATTCTCCGATGACGAAACAACAATAGCGATCAGTATATTCCTCTTCGAATCAGCCAGAACGTATTAAAAATGGATACGTTACTTAAAATGCACTTTTTAAATGAAAATGTGGTTGTTTTTTGGTTCAATGTTGTATCAATAGTTATTACTAGCATAAGCTCGGCGGACATAACTGCTGTTGTGCAGATGTATCTAGTACAGGTTATTAACACTTGCCGTGTAGACATAACTACGGATGTGCAAGCAAAACTACAGCTGTAGAGACACAGATACTGCCGTGCAAACAGAACTTGTGTTGGCTATTAACACTTGCTGTATAAACATAACAAGAGACGTGCAAACATGACTACATCTGTACAGGCACAACTACCGCCGTGCAAGACGTTAAGAATGCAATACGACTTATTAATAACACTTGCAACGTAGCCATCTCTGCAGATGCAGAAGGTCGGTATTTTTGTTTGTTTTTGGTTTTTCGCAAACTGATGCAGATAAAGAGTAGGAACCTTAGAGATAAGATGAGCTAATGTAACAGCTACTAAATGTCTCGCAACCCAAGCCACACCTATCATAAAATTGGCGGGTTTTCGTTTTACCCAAAACAATTTTCACATTAATGTGTGTTTACATTCGCGAAGTGGCTTATGTCGTCCGTTGTTTGGGGGAAAATGTCTAATTAACTTCCATCTCGCTTAATAACCAAAGCAAATATCACATTACGTGCATGAACAGAATGTAAGGGCGTATGGGTCGGGTATATAGAGGACCCAGAGACAGATAGACCGGCAGACAGACTGACAGATAGAGAGAGAGAGAGAGAGAGAGAGAGAGAGAGAGAGAGAGGGAGACAGAGACAGACGGACGGGCAGGCAGACAGATACATACATACATAGACAAACAGATAGATAGACAGACAAATAGAGAGAGTGAAAGAGAGAGAGGAGGAGACAGAGACAGACAGAGACGGGCGGACAGGCAGACAGATAGACAGATAGACAGATAGATAGATAGATAGATAGATACATAGATAGATAGATAGATGGATGGATGGATGGATAGATAGATGGATAGATAGATAGATAGATAGATGGATAGATAGATAGATAGATAGATAGATAGATAGATAGATAGATAGATAGATAGATAGATAGATAGATAGATAGATAGATAGATAAAGAGAGAGGGACAGACAGACTGACAGAGAGAAAGAGAGAATGAGAATGAGTGAAGGGAAATATTTATCGAAAGGTGATAATGTTAAGCTTGTTTTCTATTCAGAAAACTAGGTTTGTCGCCAAAATATTAACGATTCAGAATATTTATTTTTATCCACAAAATGGATTAATAATAATAACAATAACAACAACAGCTGTATTAGCGTTACATACAATATTACAGAGAGACAGTAATCAAGACATCATTGACTGAGGTAGTGAAGGTGCCTGGCCTAGTTGTGGAGACGTAGTTTCGATTCCCGGACAAGGCAGTGCGTTGAGCTCTTGAGCAAAACCTTTCGTTTCACGTTGCCCCAATCCCCTCAGCTGTAAATGTGTTACCCTATGATGGACTGGTGCCCCGTTCTGAGGGAATGTTGTGATCTTGGTCATTTATACACCATGGAAATCGAGTAAGCATCCCTGTGAGCCCTAGGGCTCGAGACAATTTTTACTATCTACTGAGGGTTTTTTTGTGTAGATTCTTGGTGTTTTTGTTTCTGTTTTATATCTTGTCTGAGGAGGATGAGGAGCAGTAACTATAAATTTTCTAAGTCCTTCCCCACTAAAGATGTCGATATTGTAGATGTACAGGATGCGGCAAAAAAACCCTTCTGATTCATCATTCTTGATAAATATTTTAACAGCAAACGCACAGTGTACACCAATCCAAACAATAACAGGAATTTTAAAAAACAAACAGTAAAATATGATCTACACGATGGTACCATTGTTATCTGTGTAACTTTACTAGTATCATACTAATAGTCATCTAAAATATGGGAGATTTTTCTGCCGTACCCAAAACGAGTTTTTTTTATGGTTGGCATAAAAAGAAAATAATGGAAACAAGGACAGATATACATTATTTACATTTGACGGATATTTGTCCTCATCTTGTTTGTTGTTAACACACTACGTCATATGCCCACGGACATATGGCGTAGTGATTAAGAGCGCGGGCCACTAACCTCAAGATTCTGAGTTCGATTCCAAGCAGTGACCTCAATGATGATGATGATGATAATAATAACATCGCATATACCTTAGGAATGAGAACCCAGGTTCGAAATTTCCCCAAGACACCTTATGAAAGCTGGAGGGTATATCAGCCGAAACGTTGTGTTAACAACAAACAAGATGAGGTCAAATGTAAGTAATGTAAATAATGTAAATAATTTCCCATCTCTTAAATATAGAACTGTATTGAGGACAATTATTCCTGACATTTTTTAATATTCCGGGTAAGAAAATCTGGTGGGATTGTTGAGTGAAATATTAAGAGTTGTGGTAGAATAATAAAAGGGTGGGTGGGATGGATTGAGGTCTGAGAAATTGGATGGAGCGGGTGGGGAGGTAAGCAATCCACAAATGCAGGAACTGTCGTAAAAACGGTCGGGGGAAAAAGTGAAGATAGTGATTGCTTATTGCTGACAGGTGAATGGGCGGGCGGGTGGGTGAGCAAACTGTACCCCCACCCCACAACCCGCGGGACTTTCGTTAGGTGGCACACCTAACGAAAATTTTCCTTGAGTTTTTCAGTAATGTAACCCACCTGAGGATGGGCCATGTCTCACGCGGCCCTCTCCTTGGAAAAGGTTTCTTATGCCCGACCTAGAGGCTCCTTCGTTGGCCCTGTGGAAGGTTCGGGTGGGGTATAGAGGGAGTGTATATATGATGAGTAAACAAAGGAAGTCTGCAACCAAATCAGTGATTTCCCTTGGCTCATTACAGATTTTAATTATGTTTACACGGGAAGTCTGCAGCGTCTCCAGTCGAGAGTCTTCGAAAACAGATCTAAGATAGAACACAAGAGATATTTATAATGGTAAAGAATGTTCAACTTGATGGCTGAGGTCGGATTCGAAAGCCTTATCAGTTTTATATATCTACGTAAAGTTGTTTTTTCCTCTCGTTTCTTGGAACTGATGGGAGAACGCGCAAAGCTAGATAAGACCCGTTCTTGGCTAGTGACAATTAACAGCAATTAGATATTGGTGCTATCTGTTCTTGATAAACCGAAGTACACACACTACATACATACATACATATATATATATATATATATATATATATATATATATATATATATATATAATATATATATATATATATGTATATATACATATGTATGTGTGTGTATGTATCTATGTATCTATCAATCTATATATATATATATAACTAGTCTCCGTTTCAGCTTTTTTTCTGGTTGAAGTGTAGAGCAGGGATAAATTCGGTAAAATAGGACGAAAATACCAAGGGCATAATAATGAACATCGCTGCACATATGTTACAACTATTTCTGTATCTATTTACATTTCTACAACAAACACCGCCACCGCCGCCACCACCGCCGCCACCACCGCCACCTTGCTCTTACCATTCCAGTCTGTTCTACATATGAATTATAGACAATCTCCCCCATGTTAAAATATCCACATTCGCAAAAAACCATTTTTTTGGTTTCTTCTGTCGAGTTACGTGTGGTCCGTGGTCCTTGAAAAGGTGTCACTGACTCCCTGTTTAAAAACAAAAATCTACCACATGTTACCCACATGCTACCCACATGTTATTCAACTTATATCTCTTGCTGTGAATACTGAGATATTTTTGCTGTTTTAGAGAGAGAGGCCTGTTCTGTTAATGTTTTCAATGTGCAGGCCGTTCACAGACGCTAGAGTTACCGAGATGCTGCTAAACCCAGACTTCCTTCATCCATTTAAAAAGATCTAATACTTACCCCAATACCTTGCATGAATTTTAGATCGCAAAAAGAGTGAACTTCTGTACTGCCAGATTCATTCAACCATGTTACTAACATTTCGTCTAAGTTTTAAGAGTTTCTTATCAAGTTAGGTGAGTGGTGGCAGCAGGGGTGACGAAAGTATTGATGGATAAAAGATCACGATGCGAACATCTCCACTCTGTTAAGAACTTATCCATGCAGACACTCTTGTACTACGATAGCAATAAAAATTTCTGAGTTCAAATCCAACCAAAGATATGTATGGAGGAATATGGTACGATTCCTGTATTATTTTCCAAGTCTTCGTTGTATTCTTACTTCTTTATTGCCCACAAGGGGCTAAACATAGAGAGGACAAACAAGGACAAACAAAGGGATTAAGTCGATTAGATCGACCCCAGTGAATAAACTGGTACTTAATTTATCGACCCCGAAAGGATGAAAGGCAAAGTCGACCTCGGCGGAATTTGAACTCAGAACGTAACGTTGTATTCTTGTGGATGGAATTGAACGCCGAGTTATTTTATTGTTACATCTACCAAATGTCAAGTTCTTAGAACGACTCGAACATGGCACACATGGTTTATGGCATCTTCATAAATTGTGTGGCAGTCCTTTTTACAGTGATTCTCAAACCGATATATATTGATATATAAAAGGCCAGCCTAAAATATTTGTGAAGCTCACTGACCTCCACCAGCCCTAACTTGCTTTGTTAATAGAATTCGTATCTATACAACTTTTCTGCCTTTGTTATGATGCTGGACAAATTTTTTAAATTTGAAACTAATATTATTAAAGACACCAATAAATCTGTCTTCTTTTTTAATGTCACAGCCCTCACCAAAAGAATCATTGAACATCAGATGGTACCTACTAACAGCAACATAGACTGGGCATAAATACAGTAGCTACGATACTACATTACGGAATCTAATCTCGTGCCTTCAAAGCAAACCCTTCCCCGTACTGTCAGACTGGTATTGCTATAAAGACAAATTGATATGTTTTCTCACGAAATAATCTAAAGAAACGTTTAAGAAAACTGCCAGCAAATATAATTAGTTAATACATGTTGAGAAAAATAATGTCCATTTTGCATTTTAATGCATAAAGGTCAAAACAATAGGTGAATCACAAAAGACATCGCAATTAATAAACATTTAGATACTATAGACTATACACAAACCAAGAATTCTATCGTTTAGCCAGATTCTAAGACAACCTCAACCCTCATCGAGGATCGTACAATCGTAACAAAGTGTTACAAAGAGAAAATGAAACTGAAAATAGTAAATCGCTTCAGAAATATTTTTATCCCCGAAGTATGGCTGGATGATATAGAGTACTTGCTTACTGGGTGTAATTTCGCAAGAATTAGTGTAGAAAGAATGGCTGAGAGCCAAAACTGCAGACCAAACCGACTGCAACATTAATTACTTTGGCTTGCACAGGGATGCAGAAAGTTTCTAACATCTAAAATGAGATGTTACTACGTTTACTGGAGTAGGCTTCAATGAAGAGAGGATGACATGAGGCAAATATGCTAGAGTTTTAAATTTATATCTTTTATACTAAACTACTAACGACAGATTCCTGTGGTGTAAACAATTTGTGACGCTAATCTGTCACGCTGTAGAAATGAGGTAGTAAAAGCAGGTGTGCGACTGAGAGGCACAGATATTCACAGGAATGCCACTGTATTTATGCCCAGTCTATGTTGCTGTTAGTAGGCACCCCCTGATGTTCAATGATTCTTTTGGTGAGGACTGTGACATAAAAATAGAGGACAGATTTATTGGTGTCTTTAATTAAATTAGTTTCAAATTTTTCAAATTTACTGCAGTAAATAGCTGATCTATTCTGTTTCGTCACACACACATTGAACTCTCCCACCCGTACCTTTTTTGTTCGTGTTCTGTTCGCCAGAATATTCTTCTACCGTTGCCTCTAGTTCACCTCTCTATTACTTCCTACTATTCTCAATCCTGACTGTCCCATGCTTTTAGTGAGACTGTGGATGGCAGCAAATAACTTCTTTACCTTATATTGCTTCCACTGTATCCATCCTAAGCTTGTCACAAACATTTCTTTGAGATCTTTACTTGTACAGGACCCACCAACTTTCCACTTTCCCTGCCTCCCTGCCACCTCTTATATAGTTCAACCCCGTCTAGTAAAGAAGATTACATTGGATCACATTCTGCCTAGTTCCCTCTGCTTTCTCCATTCTTCCCTGCACTGTCTGTCATCACCCCATGTCACTGACTTCCGGCATACTCTTGCACTTTTTCCACCACGCATCCTCGGCCCCTGTTATAGCATTTTCTCCTAGATCACACTGACCTCTATCACTCCTCTGGAACATCAGTTACGTCGCACTGCCTCGAATTTACCACTCATCTTTCTCATCACAATCATTCGCACCACTCTCGCTCATTCGTAAAGAGACTAATGAGTGAGCAGAAAAGTGGGACTGAGACAGTTTTTTAGTCGTGCTGACGACATGGTTATATCTGTAGTGCTGGTGCAACAAGGAAAAGGCACTCAGAACAATATGTCAAGGGCTTGTTATTAAGGAAGACATTGAACCGCAGAAACCAAACAACAAAATGAAACTAAAACGAGTTGAGTTGCTCCTGATCATTCGAGGTAAGCACTAACCACGTTTACGCGCTGAGGTCAACCGTTATACCCTGCTCGTCCCGTGCCAGCACGGAAAGCGAAATTAATAGGGTGATGATGATGACGATGATAATGATGATTAAGATAACGACGAGCATGATGATACACACGCGCGCGCACACACACACACACACACACACACACACAAACTAACATTAGTGTTGTAAGGTTGATTATACCATATAATGTTCCCGTTGTACACCCGAGGCAGTAGTTTACCTGCGGTAGGTAAATAGTTTTCTCTGAGAAGTGGCAAACCATACAAAAACAACAGCTCGTTCCATCGGCACCGCCGGGAGAATACTATGCCACTGCTCAACTACACCGAAGAATGCAGGAACGAATACGAACATGACGTCGGCAATTATAGTGAAAGTACCAACAGCAAGGAACGAATCTAAGCGTCTAAGTTTTGTGATCACTATCTTACAAAGAAACTCCTCACCATCCTCCACTCGCCACATAAATAAATACATATACATAAATACATACATATATGCATATATATATATATATATATATATATATATATATATATATATATATATAACGGGAAGCTTTATGAAAATAGACAAAAGACGAAGGCAGGTGGAAAACAAACGAACAATTGTATTAGTATGGCGCTCAGGAAATATAAATAAAACAAGTCTTTAACGTTCGAGCCTACGCTCTTCAACAGAAAGATACACAGAGAGAAAAAAAAAACACAGAAAGAAGGAGAGAAAAAAAATGCGTGCAGTAGCTAACGAATCAACATATATATATATATATATATATATATATATATATATATATTGAGGGTAGTCGTGTTTACACTCACCTCATTCCAATAACTATACTGCAGAGACTCAACCTTATCAGTAGCTGCTAATCAACATCTCTATCTACATCCACCTATCACAATCTCGCTTGCCAATATATATATATATATATATATATATATATGTATATATATATATATATGTATGTATGTATGTATGTATGTATATATGTATCCATGTATTTATGTATGTATGTGTGCATGAATGTATGTACATACATATCCATACACACACACACGCACATATATATATATGTGTGTGTGTGTGTGTGTGTGTGTGTGTGTGTGTGTACTATATATACTGTACTATACTGGAGACTAGATTATCATTTATATAGGGTTTCCAAATAACTGTTAGTCACATTTGTAACATTTTTGTACCATATAAATATATATATATGTGTTTGTGTATACATATATATTTGACATATATATGTATATATACATATTTAAGAAGTGTGTGGGGGTGAGTTTGTGTCTGTGTGTGTGTAGTAAAACCGTTAAGCCTCATAAGTCATTAGTAGACGTGGCATCAGTAAAATCTTTGTCTTTATCTCGCGAGTGATTTAATAAAAGATAGTTTCTCCATCTCAGAGATTTTGGCTCTGTCATATTTACAACTGAACTGGTAACGGCTGCAAAGAACCACCGCTCCCTTACGCAGAACCTATTTACAGGTAGCTGAATTGAGCTGGCTTGATTAGATAAATTTACCTGAGGCATAGCACGGTACTGATGAACAGATACGAACAATCAACTCCTTGGTTGGGGAAAGTAGAACACCATCAACTCCATCATCTCTCTGCCCTGGTTATATATTTGTATATACATACGAGTGGATACATGCCTATACATACATGTGTGTGCGTGTACACACACACACACATAAACATACGTGTGTGTATGTATCTTTGTGTTTGTTCTCTCCCCACTAATTGACAACCGGTGTTATTTTGTTTACGTCCCTCGTAACTTACCGATTTGACAAAAACAGACCCAGACTCAGAAAAAAGTATTGGGATCGATTTGTTCGATAAAACCTTTCAAGGTGGTGCTCCAGTATGGCCGCAGTTTAATGACAATCAAGTAAAACAGATATACACACTCACACACACACACACACACACACACCATATATATATATATATATATATATTGTGTGTGTGTGTGTTATATATATATATACGTATATAGATAGATATATATCATATATATATATATATATATATATAATATATATATATATACACACACACACCAGAGAAAGAGAGAGGAGAGAGATGCAACATACATACGTAAAGCTCGGTGGAGGCTATCAGATAGAACTTCGAAGTCCCTATAAACACTTCTTGCAAAGCTTTAATTAACGTACATTTTACTAATAGCATTGAGTAGTTCTTCAGTTCAATGTCGGGTTTCTTTTTTTATATAACTTGAACTAAAAGCATTAGATATATAAAGGAAAAAAAAAATTTTTTTAAATGACACAGCGTATACTGAATGTAAAAAACAAACGTGAGACGGACCGGAAGTCCATAGTCTTTCATCAGTTATCGACCAAATGCTCCTTTCAGTTTCGTACCTTTAACGATAAGACTGAATGCTTCCCAATTGACCCCTTAATTATGTTCACTTGATCTTTCCATCTTATAACTCAGCTTTGTAATGGAGATTATAAACCCAAAGAAAAGCGATCCGTGGTTTCGATCTGCATTTTTTTTAAAAATTCGTATCAGACTCCCCGGGATAGGAAGACATCGCTTCAGACAACACTTCACCGTCCGGTTGAGACCGCACAGAAGATGCTATCACCATTAGCAGCCCAAGTCGCTTAAATTTACCTGTTAGCCAGAAATGCTTGTCTCAAAGCACACACACACTACTACACACCTATTCATATATATATATATATATATATATATATAAACACACGCTGTAAAAGATGTTGGTTTATTTCCCACGGGTGTTCAGTAAGTTCTGTTGATGGAATGCCGTTTCTCTGGTGTTTATATGTTTATTAACATATATTAATTTGTATTATTAATATATATACCATACACACATATGTTATACACACGTATACATACATACGTACAAAAAGTAAGACTACCCATATTCGCGTGCGTGCATGCACACACAATCTAATACCTAAGCATCACTTGCATAAGGTTCAGCATGATGCAGCCGCCCAAATGCATCTCTATACGAAGATCTGCCTATCTCATCTATCTCATCTATCTTATCAATCTATGTTACATACACAGATATATATATATATATACACATGCATATATAACAGTCGAGTACTGTTCTTTCCACATTGTTTCATATTTATGTGCTTACTCTGGTATATATATTATATATATATATATATATATATATAATATATGAGTGTGTTGTGATTATAAAATATATATATATACGTTTAAATTCGTTTTGCAAGATTCTTATTTGTATATATCATATATAATTATATGATATATATATATATATATATATATATATTATATATATGTATGTATGTATGTATGTATATATATATATATATCGAGAGAGGGGGAGAGACAGACAGACAGACAGACAGATAGATAGATAGATAGATAGATAGATAGATAGAGAAGAGAGAGAGAGAGATAGATAGATAGATAGATAGATAGATAGATAGATAGAGAGAGAGAGAGAGATAGATAGATAGATAGATAGATAGATAGATAGATAGATAGATAGATAGATAGATAGATAGATAGAGATAGATAGATAGATAGATAGATAGATAGATAGATAGATAGATAAAGATAGATAGATAGATAAATAGATAGATAGATAGATAGATAGATAGATAGATAGATAGATAGACAGATATATAGATAGACAGACAGACAGACAGACAGTCAGACAGACAGACAGACAGATAGATAGATAGATAGATAGATAGATAGATAGATAGATAGATAGATAGATATAGATAGATAGATAGATAGATAGATAGATAGATAGATAAGATAGATAGATAGATAGATAGATAGATAGATAGATAGATAGATAAGATAGATAGATATAGATAGATAGATAGATAGATAGATAGATATGTTTCTTTATAGCCACACAGGGCTGCACACAGATAGAAACAATTACAAGGTAGAGCTTTTCTTTTGAAGGTATTAAAAAAAAAAAAAAAAAAAAAAAAAAAAAAGGAAGGGGGAGGTTCGATCCAAAAGGGATCGTAAAAGGAGAGAAAGAGGACAAAAAAAAAGGGGGGTGGGTAAAAAAAAAAAAAAAAAAAAAAAAAAAAAAAAAAAATGATCAATAGGGATCGTTATCACAGAAATGTCAATATGAAGTGTAAAGGGGAGGACAGGTGAGGTTTACCCGTGGAAAGAAAAGCCTACGGAAAAGACCACGGTAACCTCGGTCAATGAAGTCACATTTTATATTTTTTTTTTTTTTTTTTTTTTTTTGCAAATAAGTAACTCTCTGTTTTCGATTTCTGGGTTCATAGGACTATGCTCAAGGTGGCTTCGTCATTCATACGTGCCATTCTTGCAACATTCACCCATCTTTTTTTAAAACATTCGCTAGACAAAACTTGCCTCTCTACTCTCACTTTCCTTTTCAAGTGGTACTTGAAGAAGTTGATGAGAGATTGACCAGAGAGGAAAGTGTTTGTCTCCAATCCTTTCAGACGCGTCCACCAGATACATTCTTTCGCCATAGCCACAAGGATGATGAAAAATAGCTCTCCTTCCCGTTTGAAGGAAGGAGGCGTGACAATATTGACGATAGACTCAGCTGATATAAACCGACTCGTCCCACACGTGACAGCAGTTGTTCGACATAAGCCCACAGGTCGGAAATTGTTGGACACTGAACGAGTGCGTGCAGAACGGTTTCGTCGCTCTGACCGCATCTCGGGCAGGTCGCCCCGTGTTTCTCGAGCCGTGTCTGTAGAGCTTATCCCGAACGGGTAGCGCTTCTCGGTAGCACTGCCAGGCCAGGGATCTCTGGAAGTTGTCCATGGGCCTGGCCCGAAAGTCGTCCCGAACAGGCGGGTCAGGTACTCCTCGTCGACGTCCAGGTTCGCCCCGAGCTCGTCGTCGTACCTCCCCTCCACTAAACCCTATAGAATGCTTTGGTTGTGTTGAAGTCACTTAAGGTCGACCCAGGACGGCAGACTTGCTTGAGAGCAACGCGACACTCGCGGTGCCATTCGCCCTTCCTCGGCCTCTTTTGATCCACGACTGCAGTTCGGTCATGGAGGACGAGCTGCGGGAAAGCGTGCCTCACAAACGGCGACAACACCTGTTCACCGTCGTCTACATAGAGCCAGAGATGTCGCAGTCTCAGCGCGTGTCTGCGCATCATCAACCACGGCATGCCCAGCCTCCTTTTAACGGGTGTTGACAGCAAATGGATCGCTGACCATCGGGACGCATCCTTTCCAAAGAAGCGAAAGAGGATGCGTTGTAGTTGGTGATGGTAGGGTCGGGGACAAGGTACGACGGTCAGGCGGGTAGTAGATGACGGACGCGATGTACATGGTTCGCCACCTCCGCTCGACCTTTTAGGGACAGTTTCCTCTCGCCATTGCCGGGCGAGAGTCACCACCCTACTCGTTATCTCGTTCCAGTTCTTCTCCACTTGGAGGTCCGGACCAAAACCAGACCCCGAGCAACTCAACCGGGCCGTCGGTCCAGCGTCCCACGACGGAGGCGCTGGTGGACGGCATGGGCTTGCTTCTCCAGGTGCCTAGTCGCAAGCCCACTGACTTTTCCCGGTTGATTTTCGCTCCTGTCACCGCTTCGTAGTTTTTCAGTGTCTCGCCGACCAGCTCGATGTGCTCGTGGCTAGACACTATGACCGTGACGTCGTCCGCGTATGCAGACACGCTCGTCCCGCATCCCAATTCTCGCGGGGATGCCCCTTAGAGTCGCCAGCTTCCGCAGTAGTGGCTCAAGAGTCAATACGTATAAAGCGCCGAGGGGGGCATCCCTGACGGACCGAACGTGCAATGTCGAAAGGTCTCGATAGATGTCCATTTACGCGAATTACCGAACGGATGCCTCTGTACAAGGCAGCTATCCAGCCGCGGAAGACGGGACCGAAACCAGCCGCTCTCAGGACTGCCTCCAAGTATCGATGGTCTACCCTATCAAAGGCTTTTGATTGATCCAAGTTGATCAGGGCCCCACCCATGCCAGGTTCGTTAATACCCTTGTCTATGATGTAGCGCATCAGATGGAGGTTGTCATGGATGGTCCGGCCTGGCACGGCGCATGTTTGCGCCTGTCGACCAGTTTCTCGATGACAAGCGCCAACCTCTTGGCTAGCACCTTGGCCAAAATTTTCAAGTCTGCATTAAGCAGAGTGATGGGCCTAAAGTTATCTATTACATTTCCCTTGTTTAGATCTTTCTTCAGCAGTGTTACGGCTCCTCGGCTCACAAAACCAGGAATGCTCCCGTTTTGCTGCCAGTTGCAGTACACCGCCGCCAAGAGATCTCCAAACAAGTCTGGCATACAATGTAAAGCTCGTAGGGTAGACAATCCAAACCCGGTGATTTGTCCCTCGAGCATTCTGCCATCGCTTCCCGCACTTCCGCCGCCGTGATGGCACCTTCGCAGCACCCCTGCCTTTCTTGTCGAGAGTCGTGGTAGGCTATGTAGGTAGGCACTGAAGTCCACCCTACGTTCTTGCCTCCACTCGTTCCGAACAGTCGGGCAAAATGCTGCTGAAAGGCCTCACACATTTACTTGGCTCGAGCAATTCGCGCCCTGTTCATCTACCAGTGACCGAATGGTGGCTTTGTTGCCCTGTTGCGCCTCTGCCACCCGGGCCTCTCTCGCGGCTCCAACACCTTCGTTCCTTAGAGCACGCATCCTAGCTCTGACACAGCACATCCTTCGTGTTGGCGTTGAAGTGTGGTCGAGGGCCAACCTCGCCGCAAAACGTCGGATGCGATGCCGCTTCTAATTGCCTCTTCTAGCTTCTTAACTAGCTCACCCTCTACTCTATTTCTATCTATGGCTAGTGCTTTGCTGTACCTAATCGCTTCTGCTTTTACTGCTCTCTTGAGGGCAACCACCATTTGTGTTGATGATGGCTCCGTCAAAGCCCTCTTTACTAGTGTGCTAATCCGGTCTCTGAAAACTTGTCTCGATGGGAAAGACGCGTTTAGTTTCCAGTATCCGGGACCCTGCCTAAGTGTCTTACCTAAGTCTAGCGTACATGTCACAAGTTTGTGATCCGTGTAGCTGACTATGTGGAATTGTGGACAGATAGATAGATAGATAGATAGATAGATAGATAGATAGATAGATAGATATATGCACACTCACACACAAACATATATCATGCGTGTTAGCATGTGCTTCTGCTGGGAACGTGCGTATAAGTATGTGTATATCTATGAAGGTACAAGAATTTGTCACCATTTCAACAGTGAGGCCCAGGAGGATATCACATACGTATGTACATGTGCGTGCGTATGCGTGTGTGTGTGTGTGTGTGTGTGTGTTTAACTAGTGTATCATAACGGCAACACCCCCCCCCCCACATCCTTTCACTTTTGAATATATGTGTTTATGTACGTGCGTGCATGAGCACCTGCCTGTGTGTAAGTGTGGACGTGTGTATGCGTGTGTGTGTGTATTGGTGTATTTGTGCATATATATTCGCGGCTGTGTGTGTGTGTGGGGGGGTCTCACCGTCGCCATAGCACAGAATCAGTCAATCTAAAAACAGATTACTTCTTGCTAAATATTTCACCCAGTTTAGATCTTACATACTTCACAAGCGGTGATGGTGGTGAAGGCGGTGGTGGTGGTGGAGGTGGTGGTGGTGGAGGTGGTGGTGGTGGTGGTGGTAGTGGTGGTAGTGGTGAAGGCGATGGTGGCGGTCCTACTGATGGAGGTGGTGGTGGTAGTAGTAGTAGTAGTGATGGTGGTGGTGGTGGTAGTAGTGACAATAGTAGTGGTAGTAGTAGTGGTGGTGGTAATAAGAGTTGTACAGTGGACTTCGTAGGGTTGGTCGTGGGGGTGGTGGTAGTGGTGTCTTTAGCAGCAGTAGTAGTAATAGTGGTGGTGGTGCCGGTGCTGAAGATGGCCAAGGTTGTGGTTGTGGTTGTGGTAGTGGTGGTAGTAGGAAACGTGCAGCATTAGAGATAGTTGTTAGGGATGTTGGTATTCACTGTTTGATGATATTCGGGGCCGAGGGAAGTGAAGGGGACACGATTGTGCGCACAAGAAATTTGTTTTCAGACACACACACACACGCGTATGTATATATGTATTTATATATATATATACGGCGGTTCTCTTTCAACTTCGTCTACCAAATCTACTGAAAAGGCTTTGGTTGACCCGGGGCAATAGTAAAATATATCCTTCCTACGTCGGTCTGTGTCGAATAATCGAGAGGAGAGTGCTTAGTACATGTTAAACTATGATGTCAACCTCGTATGAGTTCTCTACTCAGGTTTCAAGTCACCGCGACCCTCAAGCGACAAGATCGTAGTGGCCCGAAATTTGAGTTGGATTAATAAATTTCTTCCAATTAAATAAATAAGCGTGTATACTCTTTACTCTTTTACTCTTTTACTTGTTTCAGTCATTTGACTGCGGCCATGCTGGAGCACCGCCTTTAATCGAACAACTCGACCCCGGGACTTATTCTTTTTGTAAGCCCAGTACTTATTCTAATCGGTCTCTCTTTTGCCGAACCGCTAAGTTACGGGACGTAAACACAACCAGCATGGTTGTCAAGCAATGCTAGGGGACACACACAGACGACACACAACACACACAACATACCTATATATATATATATATATACAACTATACGACGGGCTTCTTTCAGTTCCATCTACCAAATCCACTCACAAGGCATTGGTCGGCCCGGGGCTATAGCAGAAGACACTTGCCCAAGATGCCACGCAGTGGGACTGAACCCGGAACCATATGGTTGGTTAGCAAGCTACTTACCACACAGCCACTCCTGCGCCTATATTTTCCTATTTTTGTGTGTTTATTTAATTTTTTAATGTTATTTTTGTTATATTTATTTTTAAAACTCAACTCGTCTCATAAACCTAATTATTCTTTCCTTCGTACAATCCGGTCGGTTGTCATCATCATAATTTACCGACATTATCAAGTCTCATCTCTTTAACGACACATGATTACAAGTGATATAATTGTTTTAAGCTAAATTGGTGTAAACATGTCAGTATGGTCTTAAATGCAAGACTACTACACATTGCACTGACGAGGCAAAAAAAATCGAAACACGTGTGTCAACTTCACAGATGACTGAATAAAATTCACTTTGACTATTTCATTATATGTGTGTGTGTGTGTGTGTGTATGTGTGTGTGGTGTGTGTGTGTGTGTGTGTGTGGTGTGTGTGTGTGACCGCGTGTGAATTGCTGGTGATTTTCTTCCTCCGTCTTCCCTTCTTTGGACCTTTCCTTTTTCTATATTTCTGACGAAGAGCTCTGCTCGAAACGTTAAAACCTCCTTCTTTCTTTCCTTTCACAATAACACTATACTTGTTCCACGTCCTCGCGTTGTTGTGTTTTCTCTTTGTTCATGTTTGGATTATTTATATATATATATGTGTGTGTTGTGTGTGTGTGGTGTGTGTTTGTGTGTTTGCTTTTTATTCCTTCAAATTTAATAAAAGAAAATTTATTGTATAGAATCCAGAACAGTACCTACTTTGGTGTATGAAAGACGCGAATGAATAAGCCGGATATATATGTGTGTGTGTGTGTGTGTGTGTGTGTATACATACATATGTATGTACACACACACACAAGCACATATATATATATATATATATATACTCACTCAGAAATATTTACAGACACGCATTTATAAAAAAAGACATACACACATACACACACATTTGTATTATATTTCATTTATGATATTTGGAGAGCATACGACATTATTTGCAAGGAAACGTACAAGCTGCTTAACCGCCTTCAGAATATTCACACAGATGTATAATACTGCACCCTACCCTCACCCGGGGAGGGGATAAAAAATAAAGCCGATACCGTTGGGATTTGAACTCGTAAACACAACACAGCACATTGTAAATACTGAGTTTCAGCGGAGTAATTTCCCTATCACCGTTATCAGCTCTGCCACCCTGAAGCTTGCGCAAAACCTCATTCCCAAACAGATAAAAACCACAATGGATTGATATAAAGTATTATGTGATTTCTTACCATCTGTTTCTTTGCGTGCCACCACGATGACAAAGGGAGGAGGGAGGAGGGAGGACGGAGGGAGGGGCGGTGGGGGCTGGAGTTATGGTGGATTCCTTCCTTATCGCCGCCATCTCTAGTTTCATCTCGTCCCCTCCTTTATTAATAATCTGTTGCCATCTTCACATTTTAACACCTGCACCTTATCCTCCACTCCGATCGCAATTACCACCACTGCCTGTACCACTACATCATAATCACCATCATCACCACCACCACCACCACCTGCTTCACGTGACACACATACCTGTCATAACTGATAGAGGATATAACCTGTTCCTTTCCTACTTTCTCATACACTGCCCCCTATATGAAACCCCCTATATGAAACCCCCAAATACCAGTACCACTGCCTGTGGCCCTATTATCACTTAACACAAACAACAAGTCGAAATTTAAGTCCCCACTTGTTACCCTCCCAACTAAGGCATCTGTATGCAGAAGAACCCTTTCCTTTGGAGTGCTTGTGTTCTTATTAAGGGCTGCTCCTTTAACAGGTCCACAACGGTGTTCGGGGTTTATAAAGCAGACCTAAGATCTCAATAGACAATAGCTTGAGTTATTTCATTTAATTTTATTAAAGAACTAGCAGTATCGCCCGGCGTTGCTCGGGTTTGTTTCGACCCTTTAGAATTGAAATTTTTGAAAAGTAAGAATTTTGCATTATGTAGCTTGTTATTCTCTTTAAGTGAACATTTTCTGGTTGAAATACCGAAAAATGGCGATACAACAGCAGTCAAAAATCGTAAAAAATGGGATTTTCATAGAAAGAAAGCACCGTTTTTTTTTTTGATGTAAATAATTTTTGGGGTTAACATGGTGCCGATTTGAATTTTTGTCTATAGAAGGAAAGCAAGCCTTCTTCTATGATTACTCTCAATTTTGGTCAACTTGCATCGGCAGGGTCTCGGAGAAGATAGTGCTAGTTGAAAGCTACCAAGCCTGCCAAACACACACAGACGACTTCAGCTTTATATATAGAAATTTGGGATATAACTAATGACCTTGAAGGGTGGATTTTGACCTTGGGAGAAAGTTAATGATTCTGGGAGACTATTAATGACATTGAGCAGTAGCTCGTGATCTTGGGGGATACCTAATGATCTTTGAAAATGATTAATTTACCTTGAGAAACATCTAATGACTTCGGCATATAACTATTCTCATTAAATGGTAGCTAATCACCTTAGAAAGTACCTAGTGACCTGGGGATATAATTAATGATTTTTGGCAAACTATTAATGACCTTGAAGAAAATCTAATAATCATGGGAGAGAGCTAATAATTTACTAATCTTTCGCTTCAGATTTAATCATTCATTATTCATCACTTAGCATTCGTCTCTCACAACTAATGATTAACCACTCATCACTAATCAGTCATTATTCCTCACACCACCGAGCGAAATGCTTAGCAGTATTTCGTCTCTCTTTACGTTCTGAATGAATTGAAATTCCGCCGAGGTCGGCTTTGCCTTTCATTCTTTCAGGGTCAATAAATTAATTACCAGTTGTGTACTGGGGTTGATCAAATCGACTGGCCTCAAAATTTCAGGCCTTGTACCTGTAGTAGAAAGGATTATTCCTCACACTACGAATCACTCGTTACTCATCACTAATTTTTCACCATCCACCATTCACCCAGTGCACAACTGGTACTTATTTTATCGACCCAGAAAGGAAAAAAGACCAAGTCAACCTCGGTGGAATTTGAACTTAGAACGTTGAGACCGACAAAATGTCGCTCAGCATTTTCCCGGTGTATAAACGATCCTGACAGTTTGCCGCCTAAAGGCACAAGGCCAGTAATTTCAGAGGAGGGGCTAAGTCGATTACATCGACTCCAGTGCTCAACTGGTACTCTTCATCGACGTCGAAAGGATAAAAGGCAAAGTCGACCTCGGCGGAATTTGAACTCGTAACGTAAAGAACCCGAAAAAATGTTGTTATGCGATAACGATTCTGCCTCTAAGTCTTCCAATTTTTTTTTCGCCTTATTAGCGAAGATGTATTGAAACAACAACAGCAACAACAATCAACAAGAAAAAAGCAAATACAAAATTTTAAAAAAAACCCAGCAACAGCAACAACAAAAAAAACAAAGTGTTAATTTTATAAGGTGATGAGAAAATAAAATAAATAAAATTTCGTGTTGACTGGCGCTGGCAAATGTGAAATATATTTTGCAAGAAATTCTGGAATTATGGGATAGGGTGATGATAGGGCAGTAATGCCAGTCTGTGAGCCAGATGTTGGACTAAACGGATGTTTTGTAACATTTTGGGTCATTAGAAGGAATCCATCAAAACATTTTTTGGGGGGTGGGGGAAGACGAGAAAAATAACGTGTCTTCTTCCTGTTGCTAAGTAACACCTTATTTGTTACACACAATCTGAGAAATACCTAAATACACCATGATCCTCATCGCCATCATCATCGTCGTCTAATGTCCTTTTCCATGCTGGCATGGGTTGGACGGTTCTATAAGAACAGCCGCGCCAGACGGTTTCCCCGAGCTCCAGGGTATGCTTTGGTATAGTTTTCTACAGCTGGGTGCCCTTGCAGTCACTAACTCTTACCTGTTATTCAAGTAAAAAGATCTTTTACTTCACGGCCCTTTCGATGACACGAAGCGAATGGATGGCTTGCTGACAGGAGAAATAACAACAACAACAACACTGCTGCGTGTAGTGAGCATCTTTCGTACAGCACAAATATAAACAAATACACACACACACACGCGCGCGCGCGCGCGCACATACATACATACATACCTATACGTACATACATTATATCTATTTCTTTACTACCCATAAGGGGCC
Source organism: Octopus sinensis (assembly GCF_006345805.1). Taxonomy (NCBI): domain Eukaryota; kingdom Metazoa; phylum Mollusca; class Cephalopoda; order Octopoda; family Octopodidae; genus Octopus; species Octopus sinensis. The sequence goes on along the minus strand of NW_021832672.1, from coordinate 1,549 downwards.
AAACACAGAGAGGACAAACAAGGACAGACAAACGGATTAAGTCGATTACATCGACCCCAGTGCTTAACTGGTACTTGTTTAATCGACCCCCGAAAGGATGACAGGCAAAGTCGACCTCGGCGGAATTTGAACTCAGAACGTAACGGCAGACGAAATACCGCTAAGCATTTCGCCCGGCGTGCTAACGATTCTGCCAGCTCGCTGCTCTAACCATCATCATCATCATCATCAGCAGCAGCAGCAGCAGCAGCAGCATCGTCATCATCATCATCATCATCATCATCACCGTCATCATCATCATCATCATCATCGTTATCATCACCACCATCACCACCACCACCACCATCATCATCATCACCGTCATTATCATCACCATCATCATCATCATCATCATCATCAGCAGCAGCAGCAGCAGCAGCAGCAGCATCGTCATCATCATCATCATCGTCGTTTACTGCCTGTCTTCCATGCGGGCACATGCCTGACGGTTCGACAGGATCCAACGTGCCAGCGAATTACGCCGGGCCCCAATATCGGATTTTGTGTATCTTCTACGGTTTGATACTCTTCCCAAAGCCAGCCACTTTCCAAGTGTACTGGATGCATTTCCCCGTGGCACCGGCACTAGTGATGCCACCAATGATCTTGCAAGACAAAGGTCCTTTGGCTGAATGGGGGTGGGGCGGTGTCAAGATATGTGATTTATGCACACGTGCACATATACACGTACACACACAGAACGCGTCCTCACGTATAGAGACAGGCACACACCAACATTGACATACATATACGCGCATATATATATATATATATATATGTGTGTGTGTGTGTGTGTGTATCTGTATGTGTGTGCGTGTCTAATGTGCACGCGTGTGTGTGTGAGTGTGCGTGTGCGTGCATCTTGTTCTTGACCCTAACTATTTGAAATCTGTCCCCGAGGAATGAACTCTGTTGCTGGAATGTAGACAGCAAAATCAAATTTATCGTTTAAACTTGTGAAAAGTCTTGCATATCTTTACTGTTCCACTTACAGCTTGTATTTGTAATATGCGAATTAGCTACTTGATTTCTTTACTCGTAAACCCTAGCTTTCCCAGATTTTACCTCGTGTATATTCTTACAAAACCGAGCGCATTAAATATAGATTTAAATGTAAATTTAAATCTGGATATATAAGCTAGGGACTTCGAAACAGCTGTCTTTAATTATCCTTTTTCTCTTTGAAATTTCGGTATGCTTGTATATATGAATGTATGTGTGTGTATATACACGTGTGTATGTATATGTGGATGAACAGAATACAAGCATCTATCCATGCAAATCAAAATTATGTTAACATGCCACGAGAGAAAGTACTTAGCATTTTAGGTGAGGGATGTCTTCGGAGACTATACACCAGAATACACACCTGCCTGGTAATTGAGTGTGGGACGGCAGATTATGTTATTTTTCACCTGGGGTTCTTCATATACGCAGATACACTCACAGTTACATATCTAATACAAATACAGATGCACAAAAATATATTTATACATTTTGTGTCTGTGAG
>NW_021832671.1:0-37105 GCF_006345805.1 Octopus sinensis | reverse complement strand
TTATAGCGTTGCTTTCACTTATTATTACTATTATTATATTATTATAATATTATTTTGTTGTTGTTGTGTTGTATTAAGGTCGTTTCTCGTGTAGCTGTTTTGTTGTTGCTACTCCTATCTTTGATGTTGTGTATTGACAATATTCTGTTTAATATTATTGCTTATCCCCCCCCCCAGGTCAGCTCCGATACGGCAGACATCTGATCAAAGCCGTTCCAGACGTGACCATCTTGGACTGCATTACCGAAAGGGTCCTTTACTTTCTAAAACTTTAAGATGTGATTAGAGGGACGTCTGACTGCCGTATCTAGCAGCTGATCAGTTTCATTATTGAAGGCAACCCATCCCTGACCATCCCCTATTTTTATTCATACAAAACGTGTCCGGGACCACATCATTGTATTGTTGCCGCCATCTTATTTTAATGATGTTGTTATTGTAACAAAAGAAAATGTTATGGGAGTTTTTTCATATTGTTTGTGGTGTTGCTTTTTACTTGTCGTCGTTGTTGTTGTTGTTAATATTGTTGTAGTTAATACTGCAGCTGTTGTTGTTGTTTTTTGTTGTTTTTGTTGTTGTTTTTTGTTGTTTTTGTTTGTGTTATTGCTGCTGCTGCCGCTGCAATAGCTTTTTTTGTTGCTATTTGTTATTGTTTTGATGTTCTTCTTGCTGTTAAGGTATGTTAGATGATGATGATGATGATGATTGTTACTCTTTTAACTTTAATCTCGTTTCAGTCATAATACTGCGGCCATGCTGGGGCTCCACCTTCGAGAATTTTTAGACGAATGAATCGACGCCCAACACATTTTTGTAAAGGATGGTACATATTCTATCGACCTCTTTGGCCGAACCGCAAAGTTACAGGGACCTAAAAACATCCACACCGGTGGTCACGCGGAGGTGGGGGCAAACACAGACACAGAGAGACACACACACGTGCGACGGGCTTCTTTTAGTTTCCATCTACCAAACCCACTCGCAGGGATTAGGTCGGCACAGGGCTTTAGTAAAAGACACTTGTACAAGGTGCCACGCAGTGGGACTGAGCCAGGAACCTTGTGGTTGGAAAGGAAGCTTCTTACTACACAGCCACACCAACACACACACGCATACGTGTAAATATATATGTGTGTGTGTGTGTGTTTATGTGCGTGTGTGTATTTGCCTATGGACACAGATATAGTCGAATGATTAAGTGATTAACTGGCTTCGAAGCATGTGCTTCTGATTCGACCACTTTGGACGATATCTTGGACATGTAACTTTTACCATGTGAGAGAAACTGGATAAGAGGGTAAACTGCGCAGAAGCCCGCCGTCCACAGCATTGTACATGTAATTCAAGGTGTGGGCGGCAACTGTGTTGAGCTGGTTTCTTTCTAAAGAATATCTTCAGTGAACAAAATGTCTACGGAATACGCAACCACATACACATTAATGTAATTGCTCAGTAACTCGATTGACCGAGCCAGACTCTTCTTCAAAGGCCGATGGAAGATCACTATGTATGTATGGCCTGGGTGAATGTTTGTGCGTATGGTCAGTATGTATATATATATATATATTATATATATATATATATATACAGGCAGATATATGTATATACATGCATACATGGACATCTATTTATTTATTTATCGATCTATCTACTTCTTTATACACACACACATATATAGGCTCATGCGTGATAGTGTAGTTAAGAATCTAAACGTGCAGTTTGGTTTAAGTTCCACTGCGTGTACATTGGACTTCTACTATGGCCCCAGGTCAACCAAAACCTTGTGAGTAGATTTGGTTGACACAAAAATGAAAGAAGTTTTTCGTATCTATTAATATATATATATATATATATATATAATAATAAATATTAGGGAATATATCCAAATTTACAGGGAAAAAAAATCAGATTTTAGGATTAAATCCAATTTTATAGTAAAATATTATAAAATATTATTTGAGACAAAACCACTATTTTGCAAAACAAACAAGGAAAGACTTAATCAATACATAAAATTTAATAAATAGTCAAAAAAACCGCCACTACAATCGTTTCTTGTCTTGATCGACAATCTTCAGGTGGACTTCCAATAATTCAGTTACAAATTATGAAGTCACTTCATAATTTGTAACTGAATTATTGGAAGTCCACCTGAAGATTGTCGATCAAGACAAGAAACGATTGTAGTGGCGGTTTTTTTGACTATTTATTAAATTTTATGTATTGATTAAGTCTTTCCTTGTTTGTTTTGCAAAATAGTGGTTTTGTCTCAAATAATATTTTATATATATATATATAATATATATATATATATATATATATATATATATATAATATATTGTTGTATTTCGGAATGGTCATTTTGCCAGTTTAGCCAATATATAATATTATATATATAATTATTTCAACTTTTTGTCACAAGAGCAGCTTGGGGAAGGTGGGGATGAGTCGATTACATCGAACCCAATGTTCAACTGGTACTTATTTTATCGATCCCGAAAGGATGAAAGGCAAAGTCGACCTCAGCAGAATTTGAACTCAGAATATAGCGACGGGCGAAATTCTGCTAAGCATTTCGTCCAGCGCGCAAACGATTATGAAGTACTATATGTATGTATGTATGTAGTATGTATGTATGTATGTATGTATGTATGAGTGTCTCTGTGCGTGCGTGTTTGTCCCCCACCACCGCTTGACGAACGCTGTTGGTGTGTTTACGTTCCAGTATCTTAACGGTTCGGCAAAGGAGATGAATAGTATAAGTACCAGGTTCAAAAAATAAATACTGGAGTTGATTTATTCGACTAAAACTGTTCAGAGTGGTATCCCAGCATGGCCACAGTCTAATGACTGAAACAAGCATATATACAATATGAACATGCATATATAAACATATATATAAACATATATATATATATATATATATATATATATATGATATAAACATGCATCCGTACACTCGTATGTGAGTGTGTATTGAAATGTATGCATTAACATTGTGATGTCACAACAAATACGATATCTCAAAGCAGCCTGTCTTCTGGGATGTTAAGAACTGGCTTTACGACACATCCACAAATTTCAAAACCGGCCATGCTTGACCATTTAACCTTTCATGAGTCTCTGAATGATCCTCTAAGTTCAGTAGTATCCAATTGGGGTCCACATGACCGTTGGTGGGGGGGGGGTCCATATATGGTTTTGTTGTTAAAATTCATCTTCTATAATGCTCAAAATATTTTAATTCTTTTATACGATTGAATGAAAAGGTTCCGTAAGCAAATGATGGTCCTGAACCACTGCTCTAAGTGATCGTAACCTTTGCTTGACATAACAGTCAAATCGCACTAAAATCGCAAATACAAGCTTGCTTTTTAATAAAGGACACAATGGATAATGCAATCGATGGTAGAATCGAGAGTTCAGAATAAAAATCTATACAGTCACGGCTAGAACGCCTTTGATCCATATAGCTCAAGGCGAAAACAAACTGGATTTGGTATGGCCACGGCTAAAATATCCGCCTCATCGGTGCTTGCATGTGTGTGTGTGTGTGTGTGTAGGAGTGTGGGTGGGAACAGGCCAAAACGCTTTTACCTTTCATCTTTGTAAGGACGACAATAAAACAAGAATCGCCCATCTCCTGGTTGATGATTATTATGAAGGGATCCGTTTCATTAGGTTTGGACACCCGTAACACTCACCCCACCGCCAATCACACATACAAACACTTCATTAGAAAACTGAGGCCTTGGGCCGAACACTGGGAAATCAATATCATATCAAACTACATAATATTATTGGAGTATTAAATAGAAGCTCACCCACGTCACAATTATATCGTCATGTTACAATATGTTTCGTAATTATGGCGTCTAAATATTTAATTTCGGGAATTACATTTATCACATTTTCAACCTTGTTCTATTGTCCTCCATTCGCTTCTCTCCACCCCGTTCGATTTCATTTTCCAACTCCTTTATTTTGATATTTAACTTCTTTTTTTCCTTTTTTAATGAAGCTGTTGTGCTACATGGTAAGTGTTGTTTGTTTTGTTTTAGTTCTGATGTGTGTACATGCATGCGTGTGTGATAGATATGGATATATATATATATATATATATATATATATGTATATAAATATGTGTGTATGTGTAGATATGAATATATTTGTGTGTATATATATATATATGTATGTGTGTGTGTGTTTGGGCGTGTGTGTTTTAAAAATTCTTCTTTCGTTCGTTTATCCGTTCATTCATCAATAGAATATTTAATTATAATGTTGAATTGATAAAGGATGGGTGGCGGGGCGGAGAGGTTATTGTTGTTGAATTGGAAAATGTGAAGCGATACTAGTGGTGGTGACAGTGGCGATGGTGACAGTGGTGGTGGTGGTGGTGTTGGTGGTTGTGGTGAAGGTGGTGGTGGTGAAGGTGGTGGTGGTGAAGGTGGTGGTGGTGGCGGGCGGCGGCGGCGGCGGTGACAGTGGTGGCGATGATGACAGTGATGGTGGTGGTGACAGTGTAGGTGGTGATGGTGGTGGTGGTGATAGTGGTGGTGGTGGTAGTGGTGGTGGTAGTGGTGGTGGTGGTGGTTGGTGGTGGTGGTGGTTGGTGGTAGTGTATAGAAGAAATGGCTGGAAATTTCAGAAAGCATAAATGTTTGTATTACTTTATACAAACACACGTGTATGTATGTATGTGTGTGTATGTATGTTTGTATGTATGTATGTATGTATGTATGTATGTATGTATGTGTGTGTGTGTATGTATGTTTGTATGTATGTATGTATGTATGTATGTATGCATGTATGTATGTGTGTGTATGTATGTTTGTATGTATGTATGTTTGTATGTATGCATGTATGTGTGTGTGTATGTATGTTTGTATGTATGTATGTATGTGTATGTAGGTGTGTGTATGTATGTTGGTATGTATGTATGTATGTATGTATGTGTATGTGTGTGTGTGTATGTATGTTGTATGTATGTATGTATGTATGTATGCATGTATGTATGTGTGTGTATGTATGTTTGTATGTATGTATGTATGTATGTATGTATGTATGTATGTATGCATGTATGTATGTGTGTGTATGTATGTATGTATGTATGTATGCATGTATGTATGTGTGTGTATGTATGTGTGTATGTATGTATGTATGTATGTATGTATGTAGGTGTGTGTATGTATGTATGTATGTAGGTATGCATGTATGTATGTGTGTGTATGTATGTTTGTATGTATGTATGTATGTATGTATGTAGGTATGTGTGTATGTGATGTGGTGTATGTATGTTTGTATGTATGTATGTATGTATGTATGTATGTGTAGTATGTGTGTGTGTAGTATGATGTATGGTATGTATGTATGTAGGTATGTATGTATGTGTATGTGGTATGTATGTAGTATGTATGTATGTATGGTGTGTATGTAGTTTGTATGTATGCATGTATGTATGTGGTGTGTATGTATGTGTTCATGTATGTGTGTATGTATGTGTGTGTATGTATGTGTGTGTATGTATGTTTGTATGTATGTATGTATGTATGTATGTATGTGTGTGTATGTATGTGTGTGTATGTATGTATGTATGCATGCATGTATGTCATGAATGTGTTTGTATGCACTGACGTTTGTACCTATGTATGTGTGTGAATGCATTCATGTGTGTATGTATGTGTCTGCATGTGTGTGTGTATACGTACAAACATACATATACATTTATGTATACATACATGTATATGTATACATAAAAAAGGCGCATATTTGCGTCGGTTCCCCGTCCGTTTCGACGATGATTATTCAATGCTTCCTTTTCTTGGACATGCAGGTCATTGAGTTAGAGTGTTTGTGGCCGAGTGTTCCACAGAAAAAACACTTGTGTCTCTTTAATGCAATCCTCAGGCACATACAACATGACTCAGTGTACGTGTTGAATAGATTCCAAGAGAAGGAAAGAGGTGAGGAATTTAACAGCCAGTAACGTTGTTAAGAATTTCCCCTTCTCTGCCTATGGAACCAAAGATGGAGTTTGCTGGAAGCAAGTATGGGACATTTAGAAACGATTACCCGTCTTACTCTAAAGATATGACTAATGTATACACACACACACACATACACACTGGTATGCATATATGCATACATCCATGCGTATGCACATACGGCAATGATAGATCGTTAGCCACTACACACATTTTTTCTCTCCTTTTTTCTCTCCTTGTTTTTTTCTGTGACCCTTTCTGTAGAAGAGCGTAGGCTCGAAACGTAAAAGACTTTTTCTATTCCTGAGCGTTATACTAATACATCTGTTTGTTTTGTACACCACCTGTCTTCGTCTTTTGTTTTTTTCGTAAACTCTCCCTACATACACGCATACACGCCTGTCTGCATACATATATACATGCAAAGACATAGAGTCATGAATACTCAACGAAGCCTAAACAGAATCCCCAGAAACCTAATGCCAATATGAAATGGGAGCGCCGAAAGTCTTTGAATCAAGGCTGTAGAATCACATTATGAAGATTATAATTTGCTATCCAAGAACAGAAGAGCGAGAACTATACAGATTGGACAGAAGTGACACTGGATCTCTTAAAGATATGAAGATGCACTAAAAAGTTCCGAATTGGTAGTTACCTGTAGCTTCTCGTGTATACTAGTAGAGGCGCAATGGCCCAGTGCTCAGGGCAGCAGACTCGCGGTCTTAGGATTGCCGTTTCGATTCCCAGACCGGGCATTGTGAGTGTTTATTGAGCGAAAATACCTAAAGCTCTACGAGGCTCCGGCAGGGGATAGTGGCGAACCCTGCTGTACTCTTTCACCACAACTTTCTCTCACTCTTTCTTCCTGTTTCTGTTGTACCTTTACTTCAAAGGGCCAGCCTTGTCACAATCTGTGTCACGCTGACTCTCCCCGAGAACTACTGTAAGAGTACACGTGTCTGTGGAGAGCTCAGCCACTCGCACATTAATTCCTCGAGCAGGCTGTTCCGTTGATCGGATCAACTGGAACCCTCGTCGTCTTAACCGAGTGCCACGATACGAGTTGATTTTTTAAATTTAGAATAACATTTAACCGACCACCTATTTGGTAACAAAGTTGTGAAGGAAGAATCTTCTTTTAGCCATCATCCTTTAAATATTAAGAAAGTCTTGCAGAATTTTATAGCCCGGATATCCTGATCGTTTGTAGCAGATGAATTAAAGACTTGCGTTCTGTGGTTCCGAGATCCCAACTTCAGCTGTTCTTTATTCCAGACAGGTTGATGTATATCCTGGTTGGTATGTATGTATGTATGTATGTGTATGTATGTATGTATGTATGTATGATGTATGTGGTGTGTGTGTGGTGTATGTATGTATTTGTGTATATATATATGGTGGCTGGATAATCTATATATATAATAATATATATATTATATATATATATATAAGTCGAATGTTTGTGTAGATGTAAGTTTATATGTATATATTTATGCATATATACATATAAACATATATACATGCTACTAACCACAAGATTCCGAGTTCGATTCCAGGCAGTGACCCGAACAACAACAACAACTACAACAACAACAACAACAACAACAACAACAGCAACAACAGCAACAACAACAACAACAACAACAACAACAATAATAATAATAATAATAATAATAGCAACAACAACATCGAAAATACCTTAAGAATGAGACCCCAAGTTCGAAATTTTCCCAAGACACCTGATGAAGGCAGGAGGGTATATCAGCCGAAACGTTGTGTTAACAACAAAGATGAGGACAAATATCCGTCAAATGTAAATAATGTAAATAATGGACATAATTTCTCATCTCTTTAATATAGAACTGCATTACTTCTCTCTGTATACAACTTTCTCCGTGATTCTTCACTAACGATCAGGAAGAAGTTTGTTCTTTTCCACGAAAGCGAAATAATCGTCTAGCCACATTATTTCCGACACACACACACACAAACACACACACGTGTATGTAAGGGTAAATGTGTGGATATAGAAAGAAAAACACATAAAAATTGTAGGAGTGAATTCTAAAAGTGTTTCTTTTCATTTCTCTAAAACAAGTGTGCCCAAACTTTTTAGACTGTTGACCCCTTCATGGAATCCTTGACCCTCGGGCATGTACAAGAAAATAAATAATAATAATTAAGGAAATGTGCATTTATCGACCCCTTGAAAAGTCCTATCGATCCCCAGGGGTCGATATCGACCCCTTTCGAGAACCCTGCTCTAAAATATATTCAACATTGAAACAGACAGATCACGCAAATAATTAGTCTCAATGTTGCTGGGTCCCCCCACCCAGCTGTGTGTGCTTAAGGCCCGCGCATCTTCACTCTGGCGAGCAATTATATATTTATACCATTCAATAAGGTTAGAAATACTTTCTTATATAAAATTAATATGTTCTCCGCTGTGTAACGTATTTCAACAGGTTCACTAATTGTTGAATCTGGACCAACAGAAGATTTATTCGGAATATTGAGCAACATACACGTACACACGTACATAAGCACACATACATAAATATAGGTGCAAACACACACACATATACTTGCATGCGTATGTAATGTATGTATATATGTATATATATGTATGCGTGTGTGTGTGTGTGTGTGTGTGTGTGTATGATCTCTTCTGTTTTTAATTATTTAATTTCTTCCTCTAAGATAGGAGCTGGTTTCCAATAACGATACAAAGCTCCACCGCTGGAATGTAGAAAACGAAAGAAATGTTACATTTAAAACTTCCATCGTACCCTAGCATATAACATGACAAGAGTTGAATGTTTTATATATAGTTTATCAAGAACAGAAGGGAATTGAAGGTAAATATAGTCTCGGGGTATTAAATATGATACGCGAACAGCCGGAACGAAATATCGAATGCCATTTCGTCCGGCACACTAGCGGACAGAGAAATTGTTATTATACTTTATAACAGAAAAAAATGATCGGAACATGTCGGTTGATGCTCTACCGATTCTATCAACTTCAGAAATGTTTTGCATATTTTTACTGTGTGTGTGTGTGTGTGTGGTGTTTGTTTGTTTGTGTGTGTGTGTGTGTGTGTGTGTTGTGTGTGTGTGTGTGTGTGTGTGTGTGTGTGTGTGGAAGCAAAATGGCTCAGTGGTTAGGGCAGCGGACTCGCGGTCGTAGGATCGCGGTTTCGATTCCCAGGCGTTGTGAGTGTTTATTGAGCAGAAACACCTAAAAGCTCCACGAGGCTCCGGCAGGGGGTGGTGGCGATCCCTGCTGTACTCTTTCGCCACAACTTTCTCTCACTCTTTCTTCTGTTGGCCTGCTCGCTTAGCCAGCAGGGGTAGCATCATTTGAAGGCTAAAACAATGCGAAGAGCATTGTGAGCAGCGATGAGCCGCAACATCTGATTGCCTGGTCGGTCACGTGATCACGTGATATATATATATATATATATATATATATATATATATATATATATATAGCAGACGATTATAAAGAAACTCGAGTAGCTGAAAAATGTGTCTCACTCAATAAATCACAAGATAATCCGAGTAATGAGGCATGTTTAAATATAATTAAAGCATAAATTAAAGATGCACATATATACATATATGTGTACATATATACATGTGTTTGCGTACGTGCGTGTGTATGTGTGTGTGTGTGTGTGTGTTGTGTGTGTGTATGTGTGTGTGTGTGTGTGTGTGTGTGTGTGTGTGTGTGTGTTTGTGTGTGTGTGTGTGTGTGTATTGGAAAGTGTGAGAGAAGTGCGTGCTTGTTGATATCATTTATTTATATTGAGGAAGTAAGTTTAGATGTGACAGGGAAACTTTTTTTAGTTTTTTGGCTGTATAATTAAATTAAATGATGTTAATTACCCACCAGAAAAACAAAATAGGATTGTTATTTTCCGTTTCTGCAATAAGTTTGACAGAATCTCGTGTTTGTACGGTTCTCATCCTCATCACTAAATGCTTTTGATTCTTCTTCTGTAAAGCGACAATCGATGAAGTATGTGAGAAAAATATTAAGAAAATCTTTAAAATTGTCTTTTATAAAATGTGTCACCGGGAGAATTTCCACTTCTCGCAGCATAAGGAGGGGATTTTTTTCATGTTGTAGAGTAAAACTGCGATTTAACGATGATAAAATTTTGGGCGAAATATCCACTTTCCGCGTTCAAAGGGTTAAAATATGGAACGTTGTGTCTAAGGGGAGTTAACATAGTTCAAAGACACAAAATAGTTAAATTAAACGAAGGTCTGAGGATGTAAATCTAAAAATGCGATGCCCGAACAAGTCTCCGACCCAAATGAATAGGGGCCAGCGGGGTATACATTTGAACAATTATCATAGTTAAAAGTTTCCTGTAACAAACATGATCGAAGGTTTTCCTGACGTGAAGGACAATGAACATGCTTTTAACCGAGCGATCTCAAGGTCAAAGAAGCAGTGGAGTGTGACGGAGGGAAAAATGGCATCCAGTAAATTTGACTCAGCAGGAAGCGAACTACCGATCAGTTGTAAAGAGAAAATTATGTAAGAAAGCAAAAGAGAGACGGTAGCTTATACACATCAAGTGTATCCGTGTGTGATTGTGTATATGAGAGTGGTGAAGTAAATAGTCGGTGATTATAACTATATGTGTGAGTGTGTGCATGCGTATATGAGCGTGTGTATGTATATATATATACGTGTATGTGTGTGTACGTATATATATATATGTTTGTGTGTGCACGTGTATATATTTATACATATACATGTATGTATGTCTTTTAGTCTTTTACTTGTTTCAGTCATTTGACTGCGGCTATGCTGGAGCACCGCCTTTAATGGAGCAACTCGACCCCGGGACTTATTCTTTGTAAGCCCAGTACTTATTCTATCGTTCTCTTTTGCCGAACCGCTAAGTGACGGGGACGTAAACACACCAGCATCGGTTGTCAAGCAATGCTAGGGGGACAAACACAGACAAACAAACACATACACACACACACATATATATATATATATATATATACATATATACGACAGGCTTCTTTCAGTTTCCGTCTACCAAATCCACTCACAAGGCATTAGTCGGCCCGGGGCTATAGCAGAAGACACTTGCCCAAGATGCCACGTAGTGGGACTGAACCCGGAACCATGTGGCTTGTTAGCAAGCTACTTACCACACAGCCACTCACACATATACATACATATATATATACATATACATACATACGCACACACACACACATATATATATATATATATATATAGGTAAACAGTAACATTAATTACAGACATGGACAAGAACATGAAACACCACAGAGACGACACAAGAACCACAGAACGGGACATTCGAAGCCCTCAGTCATCAGTCAAGAACCAGATCATCTTAGCAATTTCGGCTGATTAATCTTGAGATTGCTCCGATATGGCCAGCCCGCCAAGGGAAATCTAAGCCAAGCGCATTAGATCCCCTGGAAGAAAGCTTCGAATGTCTACAACGAAAGGACGGAAAACAGATCGAAGTACACAAACAAAAATACAGAATACGTGACACCAATAAGAATACAAAAACGTAAAAACAATAACGGTAAAAATAAAAAATAAACAACAAAACAAAACCAGGACGTAGGACAAGGGTCTTTCGACAGGACGATTTGAGAATGGGGCTGGCTTATATATATATATATATATATCCGTATTTCAGTATTTCACACGTGTGTGTGTGTGTAATTTTGAGAATAAAAATAATTGATTATTGGATCTCACCTGACGAAACACCAACTGAACAATAAAATACAGTTTTATGGAAGTACGATAAAAATTGAAAGAAAAAGGACGACAGATATGAGAAAGAAAGAGAGTGGGGAAGAAAGAGAGGGTAAGGTGGAGAGAGAGAGAGAGACAGAGGTATGGGAGAAGAAATGTGCGAGTGGCATGCTGGATATACATAGAGGATATCCAGTTATCACTTGATCTCACTCGTTTGTTTCTCAGCATCTTTTGTAGACAGCATTCAATTGAGAGGAGCAATAACTGATGGATAGCATGCAGTTTTGAAATTCAGTCTGGAAAGGGTCTCATGTGGCATTTGCCTTCTTTCTTTATATGCATGCGTCTGTGTGGGAGGAATGTGTGTGTGTGTTGTTGCTTGTGTGTGTATGTGTGCATTTGAGCATATATATATATATATATATATATATAATATATTATATATATTATATATATATATATATATATATATATATATATATATATATATGTACATATATATGTATGCATATTTGTATATGTACATGTGTGTCTGCACGCGAGGTTGTACGTATGTGTACACGAAGACCTCCCACATTCGTATGTGCTTGTGTATATATATATACATACATGCATGCATGCATCTGTCTGTGTGTTTCTATATATTTGCACTGTTGCACTATCATTCACAAGTCACTGGTCACCGTAATGGGCGCGTACTAATATCTTAGGCATCAAACTAATCTAAAACAAAGCGACAACTCGTGATAGTCTCCAGTTATGGTCTGCTCTACATGTGATGTAGAATGAGAGACACATTAAGTAACATGTCGATATGCTCTGTGTTAAACATCCCTGCCTTTTCCTTTATCTCTTTCTCTCTGCGGGACTTCCATGGAAACGAAACAACAACTGAGAGTAGTCGCTTCGAATATAGAATTAAACTCTAATGCGTTTAAGGAGTAAGTTTTTCGAGGTTGATTCTTATATATAGCAAAACGAATATACACGCGCCCATGCAATTATACACATGCACTGAATCTATATACATAGAATATATATAAATATATTGGGGGGAGTTGATACAATCGTTGGAGTATCAGAAAAATGCTTTGCGGTTTTTTTGTACGGTTCGTTATCTTCAAATTCAAATCATACTGTGACATGTTTTGGCCTTCAATTTTCCGAGATCGATAAAATGAAATCACTAGAGGAGTACTGGAATCAATGATACAGACTATTCCCTCTCAGCTCGAACGTGCTGACCTTGCGCTTAAATCGTAAAGTTATTACGAACGCATTGAGTGACAGACATCGTAGAGTGTTTGTTTCATGACAAGTGCAGACGTTCTGAGCTTCAATTTTGCTCATTTTCCTCGGCTAACAGTTTATAAAATATTTGAATGTGGTCACCGTCCTCCATTTTCATCACTCAGAAAATTACAAAAATACTTCGTTTGGAAGCCATCTTTCCTTCAAGTTAATCACTCATTTGCTCATAAAATATACAAATACTAATATTGCTTTCTTTATGTCGGTTTATGTCTCGTCAAAAGAAATAATAAATATTATCAGTAATTTCCGTATCAATTTCACCATAACTACCACTTCTATTTTCATCCTTGTCAATATTATCACCACAACCACCACCACCATTTCCACGACTACTACTACGACGACGACCACCACCACCACCACCACTACCACCATCATCTTTGTCATCATCATCATTTTTTTTTACTTTGCCAATATCAAGATTACGAAGGGCGGCGAGATGGCAGAATCGTTAGCACGCCAGGCGAAGTGCTTCGCGGTATTTCGTCAGCCGTTACGTTCTGAGTTCAAATTCCGCCGCGGTCGACTTTGCCTTTCATCCTTTCGAGGTCGATAAATTAAGTACCAGTTACGCACTGGGGTCGATGTAATCGACTTAATCCCTTTGTCTGACCTCGTTTGTCCCCTCTATGTTTAACCTCATGTGGGCAATTAAGAAATATCAAAATTACCAAATACGTTACAGGAAAGTATTGGCTGCGAACTTTGAGAGATGTGGACAATACCTTTCTCAGGTGGCTTTCTCTCATGAATGGAAAACGCTCGATTCCATTCGAGCATAATCCCAAGCAATTCCCCAGTAATTGGTAATTCCTTGAAATTTACCTCTGAAGAACCCTACGGATTACTGTTTAGACCAGCGGCATTCAATCATTTTTTGCTGGTGAATCCCCTTTCATTCCTGTTTTATTCGGGGTGGAGGGAACCTAGAAGTCATTCAATGCTTAAAAAATGTTTTTTAATTAAATATTATCAGGAATTATTCTTTTATTCTTTTACTTGTTTCAGTCATTTGAATGCGGCCACGCTGGAACACCGCCTTGAAAGGTTTTACTCGAACATTCTTTCTAAGCCTAGTACTTATTCTATCTGTCTCTTTTGCCGAACCGCTAATTTATGGAGACGTAGACACACCAACATCGATTGTCAAGCGATGGTTTTGAGGACAAACTAAGACACAAAGACCAACACACTTAAATACCACACACACGCACGCACACACACTCACATATACGACGGACTTCTTTCAGTTTCCGTCTACCAAATCCACTCACAAGGCTTTAGCTGGCCTGAGGCTATAGTAGAAGACACTTGCCCAAGGTACCACGCAGTGGGACTGAACTTGGAACCATGTGGTTGGGAAGCAACCACACAGCTACACCTGCGCTTTTTGCATAAAACAATTTTAAATATTTTGTGTATTTCAGAAATAAAAGCAATTTACAGCCCGTAAATTTTAGAACAAAATCTTATCTGGACCGCGGTTGAGAAACGCTGGATTCGACTAAAAGCCTTTACTTAGAACAGAAAAATTGCTTCAACAAATTGTATTAATAGTTTTGGTCGAGATACATGTGGTGAGTCCAGAAGAACGGCAACAGCAATATCCCACAGCGGAAAAACAAGAGAATAAAGCATGTGTGGCTTAAATAGCTCATGTATTCACACATCTCCATGAAACAGCAATGTCTAAATACAGGCATCTAAACGAGTTCTATTTAGAGGTAACTTCTACAGCGGAACCAAGAAAATGCAACCTGCCGGGTAGAAATTAATCATATATTAATGAGACAATGGACAGGTGTTGATTTCTCAATCGAGACATACGGGTGAGTGCGATATGTAAAGGTCATTGAAACCCCCTACACCAGAAAGAGGGCACGAATGTAACCAGTGTGTGTGTGTGTGTGTGTGTGTGTGTGGCGGAAGTAGATCCCACGGCGCTATGAGACCTCAACGACAGGAAAGAAGTGGTTTCTAAAGTTAGACACGGAAACAAGTTTTATCTCGAAGGAAAAAATTGCTACACTCTTACAACAGATTTATCAAATCGGGTTTTCGTTTTGTAGAATACATTGGTTGCCTCGAATAAACACACTCCTACACACATAGTCACGCAAACAACACAACTAAACATAAGGAGTGAGCATACACAAAAGGAGTATACACAAAAGGCGGCGAACTGGCAGAAACGTTAGCACGCCGGGCGAAATGCGTAGCCGTATTTCGTCTGTCGCTACGTTCTGAGTTCAAATTCCGCCGAGGTCGATTTTGCCTTTCATCCTTTCGGGGTCGATTAAATAAGTACCAGTTAAAATCTGGTTCCATATAATCGACTTAATCTGTTTGTCTGTCCTTGTTTGTCCTCTCTGTGTTTAGCCCCTTGTGGGTAGTAAAGAAATAGGTATTTCATTTGTCTATACGTTCTGAGTTCAATTTCCGCCGAGGTCGACTTTGCCTTTCATCCTTTCGGGGTCGATAAATTAAGTACCAGTTACGCACTGGGGTCGATATAATCGACTTAATCCGTTTGTCTGTCCTTGTTTGTCCCCTCTGTGTTTAGCCCCTTGTGGGTAGTAAAGAAATAGATTGTAGAAGTGAAATGAGAATGAAAGGATAATCGTGGGGCAGTCGTTTTGGGAATATAATACTGGGAATGTGGACTAGTGAGCGGCTTAGTAGAGTCCTTGGCCACAATATAGTTAGGAATAGCAGACGCGATTGAGTCGTGTGTACCTGAGTGGAGATGGCACGAAACTAGTCAGCTCCGAAGAGCAGAAGGCCAGAGGAGGAGCGATAGAGGGAGAAGGGCACGTCTCTGAGGTTTGAGGATCGAGTCATTTTGTGATTTTATGCCAATCAGTCGAGTTTTTTTTATGAATACATTCAGGGTTGTCTTTTGTGTGTGCAACTACAATACGCACTATCTCGTCACTTACACACACATATACAGAGATATACATACACACGTGAATGCGTGTGTGTATGTGTGTGTGTGTGTGTGTGTGTAAATGTAGTTGTCGAGAGATAACTCCAGATCAAGTTGTAGATAAGAGACGTAGGAGGAGTAGAAAGGCTGAACACGAAGATAATTGAGATAAGACGAGTGAATAGAAAGAGGCGGTGGGAGAGGGTGCGAGTGAGAGGTTTCAGGTAAGATTAGACAACAGGGCACAAAGCTGACGTGTGGTGCCGATCATATTGTACTCTTCCTCTCTTTCTATCTCTTTCTCTCTCTCTCTCTTTTACCTGACATGTGTGAACCGTAGAAGCAGCTTGTAAACCAAGAGCGGTTCTGCGGGTTACGTTTCATTCTAAAGAAGTCTACCTGTCTGTCTTTCTGTCTTCCGTTCTCTCTCATTGTTTTGTCTCATTGTTTTGCTTTATTCATTTTATTGCGTTTCTATTGTTTTTTTTTAAATAATTATATTTATCGTTAACTCATACCTATTTCTTTACTACCCACAAGGGGCTAAACACAGCGGAGTCAAACAAGGACAGACACACGGATTAAGTCGATTACATCGACCCCAGTGCGTAACTGGTACTTACTTTATCGACCCCGAAAGGACGAAAGGCAAAGTCGACCTCGGCGGAATTTGAACTCAGAACGTAACGGCAGACGAAATACCGCAAAGCATTTCGCCCGGCGTACTAACGTTTCTGCCAGCCCGCCGCCCATCGTTAACTCATACCTACAAGGACGTGTGCGTGCGTGTATGTGTGTGTCAGTCTGTGTGTGTGTGTGTTTGTGTGTGTGTGTGAGTGCATGCGTGAGAATCTGTGTTTTTATTTTTGAATCGTTGAATTAATTCTATGAAGGAGTTAAGTGTATCTAATTCTTACTCAACATTCTATCATTAAACTTCTTCAGCTATCGAAGACTGTGTAGGGGCAGGCGTGGTTGTGAGGCGTTTTTTTCTTCTTGCTTTCTAATTGCATAGGTCCGGGTTACGTTCCACTACGTGGTACCTTCTTGGGTAGGTGTCATACACTCTAGCCCCAGACCGATTGAAGCTTTGGTTTGGTAGACGGAAACTGAAAGAAGCTCGTCGCGTGTGTGTGTATTTATACAGAGAAAGAGAGTGTGTGTGTGTGTGTGTGTGTGTGTTGTGTGTGTGTGTGTGTGTGTGTGTGTGTTTGTGCGTGTGCCTGTGTTCGTCCCCCATCAGCGCTTGGCAATGGTTCGGCAAAAGACACCGATAGAACATGTACCAGGCTTAACAAATGAAGTACTGGGGTCCATTCGTTCGACAAAATTTCTTCAATGTGGTGCCCCAGCATGGCCGCAGTCTAAAGTCTGAAACAAGTAAAAGATGAAAGACCAAATGTATTTACTTAATTGTAGAAAGGTTCTGAATCCTTTCACTACTCTTACAGAAGAAATCTGTAGAATTTGGTTTGGTAGTTCCGTTCGTCAACCGAAGGAAGAAAGGTAGGTAGGAAGGAAGGCAGGAAGGAAGGAAGGAAGGAAGGGAGGGAGGAAAGAAGGAAGAGGAGAAAGAAGAAAGGAAAAGAAGGAAAGAAAGAAGGAAAGAAAGAAGGAAAGAAAGAAGGAAAGAAAGAAAGGAAAGAAAGAAAAAAAGAAAGAAAAAAAGAAAAAAAGAAAGAAGAAAGAAAGAAGGAAAGAAGAAAGGAAGGAAGAAAGTAGAAAAGGAAGGAAAACAGAAGGAAAGACAGAAGGAAAGAAAACAAAAGGATAGCCCAGTGTTAAAAACTTTGCCACATCAGACAAAAACATCAACAAACCAAAATGATAATGTCTCACGCATAATTTGTTTTTTATTGCCATTTCTCAGAGGTGACCGCTTCGCTTAATTTCCCATTGCCCCCCCCCCACCCACCTCTCTTCCCCCCTGTCTTTTAAACACAACCACTCACACCCTTTCTTCTTTCCAGCTTCCTTTCCATATTGCACTCTGTCTTTGTTTTCCATAGGAGTCTAGGTTTCTGCATCCATGTGTGTGTGTGGTGGGGGGAGGGGTTAGTGCTTGTTTCTTTCTTTCTTGTCTTATTGTAATTGTCTTCTTCAGGTATCATAATTGGAGGTGGGTCATCGCGCTGGCAGAGATGATGGAGATGTGGAAGATCCAGTGTCACTAAACTAAATAGTTACCTCAGAGCTGGGACGGTGGGGATGGTAACAAGAACACCAATAGCAGCGGTTTGTTGTTGTTGTTGTTGGTGGTGGTGGTGGTGGTATTAATATTTATAATAGTAATAGTAGTAGTAGTCATATTTGTTATGGTAGTAAAAGCTAGTGGTAGCGATGTTTTGAGGTGATGGTTTCTTAGCAAGTTTGTACGAAGTACGATAGCATTGGTTTCCAATTCTGGAACAAGGCCAGCAATATTGGGGGAGGGGTAAATTGATTGTATCGATCCCGGTGTTCTTGACTAGTATTTATTAAAAATGCCTTTCGAACCCGAAAAGATGAAAGTCAAAGTCAACCTCGGCGGGATTCGAACACAGAACATAAAGATAACCAAAAGACTGTTATTTCTATAAATATTATATATTTCTTTATTGCCCGCAAGGGGCTAAACATAGAGAGGAAAAATAAGGACAGACAAAGGGATTAAGTCGATTACATCGACCCCAGTGCGAAACTGGTACTTTTATTTATCGACCCCGAAAGGATGAAAGGCAAAGTCGACCTCGGCGAGATTCGAACACAGAACATAAAGATAAACAAAACGCTGTTATTACTATAAATATTATAGTTTTTTTTTAATTTAGGTAGGAAAGAAGAGGCGATGCTCACAGCTATTTCGGTATCCGTTTGTCCATTTATTGTCTCAGAAGAATGCAGAAAGTTATCCTTAAACTGGAAACTCTTTCGTATGTGTACGACAGACTGATGTCTGCAAATCTGCAAAAACAATCAAGGTACCCAGACCACTGTAAGATTATAGACGTGTGTGTGTGTGTGTATCCGAATCTATCTGTCAGTTTCTCTCTATCCCTCTCCTTCTCTCTCTATCACACACTCACACACATACAAACGTCGTACGGGCAATTGAACACGCAACGGCTTTGCGCATTTTTAATTCTTACTGTTAGAGAAAAATAAAGGAAAATGTATTATTGATATTTATCGTCGTAATATCATTTTATTTTCATTCATATGTGATCAATTGTCTTTTTAACAGGCAAACACACGTACGCGAGCAGACAGGCGCGCGCGCACATACACACATATATAGACACACAGGTATATGCTTATATATATATATGTGCGGGTCTGGGTGTAACCATCTGAATATATGCACTATATATATGTTGGATCATTAGCTCCTACACGCAATTTTTTTCTCTCCTTGTTTCTTTTCTGTGTATCTTTCTGTCGAAGAGCGTAGGCTCGAAACGTAAAAGACTTGTTCTATTTCTATTCCTGAGCGCCATACTAATACATTGTTTGTTTGTACTCCACCTGCCTTCGCCTTTTGTTTATTTTCGTAAACCTTACCGTTATATATATATATATATATATATATATATATATAATATATATATGGGTTCAATTCTGCTAAGGGTTCACTCATCATTTTTCGGTCATTTGTATGTATTTAAAAATTGTCGCTTCAAATCGGAGATTAAATATTTTTATTATTATATATTATCATATAGTTATACATACATACATACATACATATATATAATATATATATATATATACATACATACATATATATATATATATATTATATATATATATATATATATATATATATATATATATGTATATGTATGTATGTATATATATATATATATATATATATATATAATATATATTATATATATATATATATATGTATGTATATATATATATATATATATATATACATATATATATATATGTATATATGTAAGTATGAATGTATGTATGTATGTATGTGTGTATATTATGAATGGCGGAAATGGCAGGTGATTTTCACGTCTATTCGATTGCTACACCGATTTTCTTTGGAATATATGACAAAGCTCAAAGGCTGGAACTAATGGTATTTGAGAGTTGGGAACAGGTGAGAGAGAGAGAGAGAGATATACGAAAGAGAGAGGAGGGATGAGAGAGAAAGAGAGAGAAACAATGAGAGAGAGAGAGGATGTGATGATGGGGAGGAGGAGAGGTTAATTATTGAAAACTAGAGAGCAATGTAATTTTCATTAAACTTCTGGAAATAACATTCATTTAGTCATCATAACCAGCATTATCATCACAGTCGTCATCACCACCATCATCATCATCACCACCACCACCACCACTAGTGACTCCACTTATTGTCCTCCACATTATCATCATCATTATCAATAATTTCCAACAGTATTCACAACTTCATCGCCGTCATTTTTCTTTCTCACCGCTGTGCTCTCACTTTGGTCGTCGTTATCATCATCATCATCCTCAACATCATCATTATCCTCCTCATCATCATCAACATTATCATCATCATCATCATCATCATCATCATCATCATCATCATCATCATCATCACTATCACCATCATCATCATCATCATCATCATCATCATCATCATCATCATCATCATCATCACCATTATCAGGATCACCACCGTAACTACTATTATCGCTTTTACCTTCTTTCCACATTCCGATTTTCATCTTAACCATCGTCTTCGTCGTCGTTTTCGTCATCGAAGTATATCATCTTCATCATCATCATCACCATCAACTCTTTATCATTGATACTAGCATAAAAGTCGCTCAGCAGATGATACAAGGGCCACGAGCGCCATTCTGTTTTTAAAGCAGTGGTCAGGGATTTAAGATATTATCCATTGTTATTAATATCGATATCACTGTCATTATCGTCAGCGTCATTATTATTATTATTATTATTATTATTATTATTATTATTATTATTATTATTATTATTATTATTATTATCATTGAGTGAGAGAGCAGTTCATGCCATCAAAGTGACACTGGGGTAAAATATACGAAGCCCAATATACCCATCATGACTACCCGTCTGATAAAGGTACACCAGGCACATGCATCACAACCATATGTGCGCGACATGGTGATCTCATATCAAGATAAACAGCACATGACCTTGCAGGTGGGGCCCAGTTAGAATTTTCTTCAGATTGAGTAGCCCATCCCGCTCAAACGGTCCCTGAATAAGGGCTGTTTAAGGATGTTGAAAGAACCACCCATGTTTCCAGAGGTGAACTATTCAAACCCCAAAGAATCCCTCTCAACACATGGCTATGATGCTCCCCCACTACTTCTGCTCGTGATCAGAGATGCACATATCGTCAGCCACTAAGGGACATGCTCAACTGGTTAAGGTCAAACAACTGACAAGCAAATCTGTGGTATTGAGCAGAATATTTGCTGTAGCCCATCTTTTATACCAAGACAAAACAATGTACATGATAACACTTCCAATCAGTTAAGATCAGAAGCCATGAGAGCCACTGCCTGGTACTGCATTTATTATTATTATTATTATCATCATCATTATTATTATTATTATTATTATTATTATTATTATTATTATTATTATTATATTATTATTATTATTATTATTGTTGTAATATTGTACTTATAGCTGCAAGCGTGGTAGTGTGATAAGAAGCTGGCTTCCCAACCACATGGTTCCGGGTTCGGTCCTGCTGCATGGCACCTTGGGCAAGAGTTTTCTACTATAGCCTCGGGCCGACCAAAGCCTTGTCAGTGGATTTCTTGTGTGTGAGTAGGTGAGTGTAGGTATGAGATATTGTGTTTGCGTGTGCGTGTGTGCTTTTGTGTATTTGTCCCCACCACCACTTTGTCTATATCCCCATAATGTAGCGGTTTGGCAAAAAGGCACCGATAGAATATCTACCGTTCGGTCCCACAGTCTAATTTTTTACTGTTACTCTCCTTGTCCCCTACATTATATTTTCTCTCGTCGTTCGTCTATCTTACCGCTTCGTCTACAAACCTCTGGCTTACGTTTTTGACGCCGTCCAAACTGAACAATTTTGTCGGAAGGTGACGAAATCGTGATGCTATTCAACGACAACTGATGAGGGGGAGAGTTCTTTTAAGTTCATTTTATTTTTCCCGTCTTCCCCTTACGTATTAGCTTTTTCATTAATATATACGTGGGAGCTGTTAGTATACACACATTTATTCATGCAATATCTATATTGTGTGTGTGTGCGTATAAATTGTATACGTATATATGTGTGTATATACGTATGTATATACACACATATATACGTATATAATAATGCAAACATACGCAAAAATACGTATGTTTGCATACACATACATATATAAGCAAAGAAAGATAAATAAAGAATGAGAGATATATAATATATACTTATTGATTTGTACAAATATGCCTGCGTATATAATCATATGTCGTATGTATGTAGACATTAGATATTCGCCTATACGCTTAAACATAGACACGTATACAGAGATACGAATATTTGCATGTGTATATATATATATACTTTATTTAAAGCAGCAGAAAATTCCACAAAACCTGTTACTCTGAGTTTCCCGTTGCCGTTCATCGGACAGTTTTTGTTAGAAAAAACTGTCCGATGAACGGCAACGGGAAACTCAGAGTAACCGGTTTTGTTGAATTTTCTGCTGCTTTAAATAAAGCATATTACTCTACCACTGATATTTGAATACTCTTTTTTCCACCTTGTTTCACATTTATGTGTTTACTCCGGTATATATATATATATAATATATATATATATATATAGGTTTGTATGTTAATATATCGGTGTGTGTGTTTATGTGTGCGAACGTGTGTTTAGCTATAATATGTAATATATATATATATATATATTATATATAGAGGGCATTATACATACATGCCACACGCTAAGAGGGACATTAGTCATTTCTACCAAAAATATTACAGTAATATTTTTGGTAGAAATGACTAATTGTCCCTCTTAGCGTGTGGCATGTATGTATAATGCCCTCTGGCATGTATGTATAATGCCCTCTATATATAAATTAATATGTTCAATAAGAAATAATTATTTTCGAAATTTATTCTCTTATGAGGTTTTCACGCTATCTACCTGACAATTTCTTGTTAAGTTTTCCTTATTAAGTAGTTGTCCTTAATTGCTATATATATATATATATATATATATTATATATATATATATATATATATATATATATATATATATATATATTATATATATATATAGATAGATAGATAGATAGATAGAGATAGATAGATAGATAGATAGATAGATAGATAGATAGATATGTATACATAAAAATAGGTATTGATATTCACTTACACACGTAGCTTTATTGAAGCGGACCAGCTGTCCGAATAATAAGAGATTTTTCTCAGCATGAAAATTATTTAATATTCTTGGCCAAGATTTTGGATCGTGTTGTGAGGGCAAAAGGTTGGTACGGTGTATAAGACGGGTTTGAAGATTTGGGAGGCGATGTAAGTGTGCTCGTAGCGGTGTTACGTGACAGTGGATGTGGTTTTAATAGATAGGGATGGAGACTCGTTTCCTTTACTAATTATCTTTTAATATATAATTAGTTTCATGACGCCCCCTATGGGGCGATCCACTAGTAACACTCAAGGTAGGCAATCACAAAATCATAACTATTTTATGTGTGCATGTGTATTATGTATGTGAATATATGTGTGTGTGTGTGTGTGCGTGCGTGCGTGCTTGGGTGTATGTGTTGGTGTATGTATATATGTGTGTGTGGGGGAATGGAGACGCAATGGCCAAGTGGTTAGGGCAGCGGACTCGCGGTCGTAGGATCACCGTTTCGATTCTCAGACCGGGTGTTGCGAGTTTTTATTGAGCGAAAACACTTAAAGCTCCACGAGGCTACGGCAGGGGATGGTGGCGAACCCGGCTGTATTCTTTCACCACAACTGTCTCTCACTCTTTTTTCCTGCTTTTGCTGTACCTGAATTTCAAATGTCCAGCATTATCACACTGTGTCACGCCGAATCTCCCCGAGAAGTACGTTAAGGGTACACGTGTCTGTGGAGTGCTCGGCCACTTGCATGTTAATTTCACGAGCAGGCTATTCCGGTGATCGGATCACCTCGACGGAGTGCCACGATGTATATATATATATATATATATATATATATATATATTAAGGTATGTAGAAAAATACAACATGGACAAGAACGTATAACTCTTAGAAGACGATACAATAAACACGGACAGGACATTCGAAACCCTCAGTCTTCAGTCAAGAACCGGATCATCGTAGTAATTTCGGCTGATATATATATATATATATATATATTATATATATATATATATATATATATATATATATATATTATATATATATATATATATAAAACTCTAGTTGTGTGAGTGTCTGTCCCCTTCGATTTAGATTCCTAACTCCTCCCACATTTTGCGGTGCAGTTTAACCAAATTCGGGTATCTTATAGTCGTGATTCATATCGAGCCCGTCTGACTATTAGCGCGCGTCAACGATGAGTCTACGATTTTAAAAATAATTTAACATCATTTTTTATTCCATTTTAATGCATAAAATGCATCGTATGTCGATGGCGGCGGAGTTGGCGTCCACGCTCACAGCTGCACCTGTTTGCTCCTCCCCCTCCCTCCCTCATGAAGCTGTGGGGAAGGGAGTGTAAAGAAATCAACGTCGTAATGCGTTGTGAAGGAAACCAGCGTTCTTTTAGAACAACGACTTCATGGCTTGAAGACACCAAAACAAAAATGGCTAAGAAAGCCCGAATTTATAAGGGAAGTAACTCTCTAAAAATGCTTATATAGTTATTTCCCTTACAAACCCGAGCAACGCCGGGCGATACTGCTAGTATATATATATATATAATATTTTAAAATAGTGTATATTTAAGCACGAAAGAAAATTACCCATTAATAGGTAATTTTTACATGCTAGAAATAGCAGCCAACATGGCCAAAACCACGATTTAATAGCAATTTTCGAAAGAATTGAAAAATAAAAACTTTTACCTTGTTATTTATTATCGGTTATACCATAACTTCGAAATTTCTTTAGGAAACAATATTATTTGCCATCCTTTAATGGGTAATTTAGCAAGCCAATATTATCCACCAGGCGAATTCTCGTCAGTAACCGGCCTCAATAACTAACTTATAATTCAGAGACAAGAACACGTGCCCGTCATTATATGTTATAATTTTTTAAAACTCCGCGCGCAGGCGCATTTACAGGTAAAAAGAAGGAAGCTAAAAATTGTTTGGAGTGCCTGCGTGTCGAGCAAAATTCTTGTGAATAATAGTTATTGTTGCAAGGAATCCAGGATGGCAAAACATTCTGTTCCAGAGCAAGTAGCATTGGTGTAGGAGTGCGAAATCGTAGAAGAACAATTGACATTATAGTTACCAAAGAAGATAACTTTAGAAACGGATGAAGTGAAATAATCTTCCTCTCTACACAAAGAAATATGATTGTGGGTTAAAGGAATCCAGAAGAAGAATCGATCTAATTTAGAGGAGTGAAGAACGGAGGCTTCCAGCCAGAATTGCTGGAATTAATGTTGCTGATATCTAGATGAGAGAGATGAGCTGAGAGAGAAAGAGAAAGAGAGAGAGAGAGCACCGAGACCTCCCCCGTCCCGTCTATTAAACTCTTTTTACTCATTTTACTCTTTTACTTGTTTCAGTCATGTGACTGTGGCCATACTGGAGCACCGCCTTTAGTCGAGCAAATCAACCCCAGGACTTATTCTTTGTAAGCCTAGTAGTTATTCAATCAGTCTCTTTTGCCGAACCGCTAAGTTACGGGGACGTAAACACACCAGCATCCGTTGTCAAGCGATGTTGGGGGACAAACACAGACACACAAACATACACACGCATACATATATACATATATACGACGGGCTTCTTTCAGTTTCCGTCTACCAAATCCACTCACAAGGTTTTAGTCGGCCCGAGGCTATTGTAGAAGACACTTGCCCAAGGTGTCACGCAGTGGGACTGAATACGGAACCATGTAGTTGGTAAGCTAGCTACTAACCACACAGCCAACTTTATTAACATCCATTCTACTAGAGGTACAAGGACTGAAGTTTGTGGTCTAGTCGATTACATCGACCCCAAAGTCGACCTCGGCGGAAATTGAACGCAGAACATAAAGCCGTACGAAACGCTGCGAAGTATTTTGTGCAGCCTGCTAACGATTCCGCCATCTCGTCGTCTTAAATACGACATTGGGATGATATTTATTGTTTTCGTTGGGCTTTTGTCTCGTTAAATAAAACACACATAAAAAGCCACAAAGCAAACACAGGCACAAACACACTAAGAGTCACACGTGAATACATATAGACAAGTGCACACGTATATAGAAACGCCCGCCCGCCCGCACCGATACATGCATGCACACAGACTCGCAGGATTTTGTAGAGAAAGGAAAGAATGAAGAGGTGTGTATGGAGGAAGAAGAAGAAAAAGAGAAGAGGAGGAAGAAAGAGAAGAAGAGGGAAGGGCAGTAAACAAATTAATCAGCGTCCTTCGTTAATTGTTTCATGGATTAATTGGATTTCCATTGGCCTTTCTCATTAAAGCCTTCAGGATAATGAGAAACATGTTGAAATGTATGGATAATGAGCTACGATGAAGGGAGTGGGGGGAGCGGGCAGAGTGGAAAAGAGAGGAGAAGGGAGAGGAGAATGCAGAAGGCGGTGATGGCGACGACGATGATGATGATGATAATAAGGAGGATGGCGGTGGTTGGGACGACGACGACAACGACATTGACGATGATGATGATGATGATGCATAATGAGGAGGAGGAGGAGGAGGAGGAGGAGAGGAGGTGGTGAGCTGAGAAAGAAATGATAATACAAAGCAATGATTATAACAACAACAACAATAATAACGAATTTTGATAATTAAATGATAAAAACAATAATATATGTATATATATAATATATATTATTATATATATATATATATATATAATATATATATATATATATATATATATAATATAATATATATATATATCTATATATATATAATATATATGTATGTATATATATAATATATAATATATATTATATACTGAAGGCAGACAGCCGACACATGCGCAGAATCACAACCACAGTATGTCCTGTAAGCGAAGTAGGAGTGACTGCTGAGTTCATATGAAGCACCATCGGCATAGTTTGATAACAACAACAGCAACAACAACAATAATAATAATGATAATAATCAAGCGGCCTTATTGGACACAGCGCACATCTCAAGGAAAGTATTATCTGTCTGAGGTCCTTGTTGTAACTTGACAGATAACTAAACTCTCAGGTGCATTTTTACCTACACTGCGATACAAAGAAATAGCAATAATAATAATAATAATAATAATAATAATAATAATAATAATAATAATAATGATAATAATAAAGACAGTATATTGAAAGACCTCGGACAAAAATCATGCCTCCTCATTGATATGACTGTCCCAATCGATATAAACGTATCTGTCAAGACCTACCATTAAGGATCGGGAATTGCCCTTGTGAGACCCCCTTCGGTCATGAATGACAGTGGGATTGCACCTAGAAAGTTACCCTCCGAGGCACACGTCCGGGCAACGTTATTTATGGAAGGCCTGCAGTCGCCCATGCATACCAGCCTCCCCTCTCCACACCACTGATGTTATCCAAGGGAAAGGCAAAGGGGCCGATACAGCTTGGCACCAGTGACGTCGCAACTCATTTCTACAGCTGAGTGAAATGGAGCAAAGCGAAATAAAGTGTCTTGCTCAAGAACACAACACGCAGCCCGGTCCGGGAATCGAACTCACAACCTCATGATCGTAAGCTCGACGCTCTGACCACTGAGCCATTGTCCTTACAACACACAATATGGTACGATAACGATCAAAATGACAAAGAGGAGGAGAAAGAAGGAAAGAAGGAGACTGACAAAGTATAAATCCCCCCCCCCAAAAAAAATGCATATATAATGTGCGCATATTAACCTCCGCCTCTCTATGTCTAATGAAAGGACGGGAAGGAATAGATGAAGGAAAAAGTTTGTGTGTGTGTGTGAGAGAGAGAGAGAGGCAGAAGAGAGATAGACAGAGAGGGATTGAAGGGCGTTGCTGTATGTTATGCATATTCATAAAATGACTCCTCTTTATGACTCAAGGCTTCAGTGATTATTCTTGTCATATTGGCTTATTTACATATGTACACGTTTTGTCTATTTATTTATTCGTTTATTCATACAGGTATACAGTAATCTCTCGTCCTATCGCGGTTCACATATCGCGGTTCACCTATCGCGGTTTTTTTTCATTTAAGCTTACGTCGATTTCTCCGTGGTGTTGTTTTGTATTTATAATAAAATAAATAAATACAAATTATAAAAATAATAAAAAACAATATACAGTACTGCTTCTACTTTGCGGATTTTCACCTACCGCGGTGGGGTTTGGAACGTAAAACTTGCGATAGTCGAGGGATTACTGCATAAACAATATATACACACATATATATATATGAAATGGGATAAGAACGCAAAACATCCGGATAGTTAGGTGATACAAAAAGGGACAACAAAACATCCTTCGGCTGATAGCCGAAATTGCGACGATAATCTGGTGCTTGAGTGAGGAAAGAAAACTTCGAATGACCCGTCCTTGTTTTCTTTGTATCGTCTTTATGGATGTTTTGTTGTCCCTTTTTGTATCACCTAGCTGTCCGGAAGTTTTGCGTTCTTGTCCCATTTTGTATCATATATATATAGTGGCATATGTACACTTTGTTCTCTTATATATACGTCCCTTGCCCAATTCAAGATCACAACATACATGTACACTGCAACATAATTTCTTTTCCTCAACAGGCCCTGCCCTATTTAACATTGTCCCGAGGGAGATCAAAGAGGAAAAGGATCCCATCAACTTTAAACAGAGTCTGGATAGATTCCTTCAAAGAATACCAGATAAGCCACCCATAATTGGATACAACTCACCCAACAAGAACTCACTACTTGAACAAAACTGGATACAACTCACCCAACAAGAACTCACTACTTGAACAAAACTTGACTTAAACAAAACTTGACTTAAACAGGATTCGAATATCCTATCAGGTGGTGCTATTAAGTTAGACATGGCCTGGACCAATCTTTGGTCGAAACATATCTAGTTTATCTAAGTTTATATATATTTATTTATTTATACACATACATATATATCAAAATAAGCAACAAGTATATCCAAGGTAGAGTAGTACAATTGTTTCATGCTACTTCATTTTATTAAACACTGTAAGTATTACATCAGTTTTAAAATGCCGAGCAATCTTCAGCCACTTATAGAATTTCCCAACTTTATTAATTTAGTAAATATATCAGGAGTCAATAAGATATATTAAAAAGTAATGAAAGGGAGGCAATCAAGATGAACCAACTAATTTCTCTAGATATATAGAATTTTTTGCAATTATTTCATATTTATATAAATATATATATATATTTATTTCTATTAATATAGAATCATTATTAGCTAGTAAATGGTGATTTGTTTTATTAATGAGTCGAATTAAAAGAATATGTTAGACATAATATTTACCAACTGTGGAGAAAAACTTTATCAATTTAGTAAATATATCAGGAGTCAATAAGATATATTAAAAATTAATGGAAGGGAGGTAATCAAAGTGAACCAAGTAATTTCCCTAGATATATAGCATTTTTTTCATCCTATATAGGAGAGTATAAAAAAAATCTAATTTCATTATATTTAGATTTATATATATAATGAAATTTCTTAGTAATATATGCAGGTTGAATAAAAGCCAGTATGGTATATTAATTTTTTATTTGGTTACAAAATATTAGGATTTGAAAATTTAGAAACGAAAATTTAGGAATGGTCAGAATGTTATTATTTAAAATACTTAAAAGTACGAGTGGCACAATGTATACAAGATACTCCCAATTCTGAACGGTGATTCAATAAGTTTGTATTATTCCTATGTTTTGAAATTTCATATGTCTCCATAGAACAAAGTTCACATCCATCTCTGCTAATTTTATAATTATTTTTATAATTATTTTATATTTTGTAACCAAATATAAAAATTAATATACCATACTAGCTTTTATTTAACTTGCATAGATTACTAAGAAATTTGATCCATTAATTTCACGAGCAGGCTGTTCCGTTGATCGGATCATCTGGAACCCTCGTCGCCGTAACTGACGGAGTGCCACGATATGTGCATATATAGGTGCTTTTGTCAATTGCCATTTGGTTATTATGACATATCCTCTACAGAATTTGTGTATGGTATTTGATATTCCTGTATTTGTCAATGTTGTTCAAATACATCTCACTGTCAACTCTCAGTTATTTTTCTTGCCTCATTATAACCTAATTTTACTTAAGTCATCAATGCGTTCTACTCTTTTTGTGCGTATAAGTCAATGTCTTTTGGTTACTGGAGGTAGTTTACGACCACTATCGTGCTGGTAACGTTTATTCAAACAGAAACACGTGTCCTCGACCGCTTTCTTATCTGCATACAATAAGCTTTTCCCTTTACTTAATGGTATGACAAGAATGAGAAATCTTGAAACTTGAGATTCTCCCCTCTATATGTACCTCTTTGCAATTGTCACATGTTAGTTGTGAGGCGGAGATAATTTCAAAAATCAAAGATGTATATTGTATGGTATTTGGTATACCTGTATTGTCTGTGTTGTTCATATACAACGCCGCGGGCGAAAATTAAGTCTATTCTCTTTGCCCATTTTTTGTTGATTGATAACACCCACACACATAATCATATATATATATATATATATATATTATATATTATATATATATATATATAATATATATATAATATAATACATATATTACATACATACATCATACATACATACATACATACATACATACATACATACATACATACATATATGGCTGTTTTGTTGTAATATATGAAGCCTGTCTTGTTTATTCCTAATGATATATTTCCGTGTAATTGTAATTTCTTTTGATGTGAGGTCAATATTGATAATACTGCCTCGTTTACACAAACCATAAATACACACACAACACGTGTCTGTGAGTGCATGCGTGAGCATGTGTGTGTATGTATTTATGTGTCTGTGTGTGTGTGTGTGTGTGTGTGTGTGTGTGTGCGTGTGGTGTATATCTATTATTAAACCAAACCTCTCACCAAGTAACATCTGCATTCGTGGTACAAACCAAATCCTAAGTAGTAAAAAGTTCTCGGGTGAAAGCTATAAAGAAATCTGTCGTTCTTCCTTTCCACATTCGAAAATAAAATACATGCATATATATATGTATGTATATGTATGCATGTATGTATTGTATGTTAGTGTATATATATGTGTGCTTATACACAGACAATTATTTCTACACGCACTTCTACACTGCCATTATATAAGCTTGTATATATTTCGTGTTAGTTTTATACGAGGAAATCTTGTTATTAATTCATACTTTCCCGTATATGTGTTCACGTCTAATGTGTTTATACGACTGCCTCTGTGTGTATGTGTGTGTGTGTGGTGTGTGTGTGTGTGTGCGTGTGTGTTGTTTCCTTTCCTTTGACACTCTCTATTGTTTTCGTGGTGTTTATTCTTCTCCTTATTGGGTAGGAAGAGATTATCAAAGATTAACAAGCGCCGGGGACCGATGATCGTTCTACGCTCTGTTGCTCCTCTTTCGCTGCATAAAACCACATTGCTTCGCCTGGAAAATGATGGATGACTAGACAAGATGATGACGGACAAACTTACATTTCCGTTGACTATAAACCGCTTCGTTTCTTGCGATGACCAGAAGTTAATGAAACCTAACAGGGCTCATAAATGCTTTGGTTCGTTTAATTAACTTGTCGATACCTAAACCATTTGTTGTTGTTATATAGTCCAAGGTCAAGCTTAATCAAAAAGTAAAGACATTCCAGCTAGGACCATCCAGGTTTATATATTGGTTTCAAATTTTGGTTTAAAGTCAACTATTTCTGGAAGGGAATAAGTTGATTACATCGACCCCAGTGTGTAACTGGTTCTTATTTTATCTACCCCGAAATGATAAAAGGCAAAGTCGACCTCGGCGGAATTTGAACTCAGAACATAAAGACAGACGAAATGCTGCTAAGCATTCTTTTGCTAGGCTTGCTAACCATTTCTGCCACTCGATGCCTTAATCTAAAATTATACATTATTTTATGATATCCAAGGACTTCTTTATTCTAATGTAACCCTCGCTTGAGGAAATAGTAGTGTCTGGTTTAAATGATATTTGGTAGCTAATTAAATTGGAGAGGGAAATAGCTGAATCGGTAAGACAAAAGGGTATCTTGTGTTATTCACTTATTCCATTTTTAACATTTTCGATTTCAAATTCCTCTGAGGATGACTTTATCTTTCATTCCCCACCCAACCCCGAAGTATCAGTTAACAACTGGAGGCGAGGTAATCAACTTCACCCGCTTCCTGAAATTGATGGCCTTGTATCGAAATTTTAAACCAATATTTCATAAGTACTGTAGAGCAAATAAGAAAGTTCGTTTTTGCAAAAGTGGCGCAACAGTTTCGATTCCTGGTTGAAGGAATTGGAGACTTCGTAATATTATAAGACGAAGAAAAGTACGAATGACAATACTTCGCGAAATAGCATTTGCATTTATTGACATCACGTCCTTTTTTATTTCTTTCCTCTCATTATCTTATTTCTATTTTTGCTTAAGGTTTTTCAAAATAAAGTACAATATTTGAGTTTAGATATGATTGTACTCTAGTTTAGACGTGATAGCTGAAAGAAACCATTGGCCACCTGTGTACACACTCAAATAGATACACATATAATACACACAAATACACACACAGACACACATACAGATATATGCACTCATATATAAATATATATATATATAGATATACATACACATACATGTATATATATATATATATTATATATTATATACATATAGATATATACATACATACACACACATGTATATATATATATGTGTATACATACGTACATACATAGACACATATAATATATATATACACATATGTGTATACATACGTATATACACACACACATATGTATATATAGAGAGAGAGATAAAGAAAGAAAGAAAGTAAGAAAGAGACAGAGACAGAGAAAGAGAGAGGGAGGGCGAGAGAGAGAGGTCTGCATATACACTCGCAACATGTACAAAGTTCGTCCATGCTCAAAAATCTGAAGGCCGTATTATTTATTTAAAACATGGGTTTTACAACATTTCAGCTTCAGTAACGGTTGTTGGGATATCGAACGTTGATCGGAAGGAAGGGTCGAATGCGTTAAACTACGAGGTCACGACACCAGCCAATCCAATATTTATAAGCCCCGTCCCTAACCACTCTCTCTCTGTGCATGTTATGTATGCACGCATATACACACATGAACCTATATACATATATATATGTGTGTGTGTGTGTGTGTGTGTACGTATGCATGCATGTGTGTATGTAACCAGGCGGTTAAGAAGTTTGCTTCACAGTCATGAATCCCCGCGTTCGTTTCTTTGTTGTGACATTCTTGGCCGTGTGTCATGGGCTATAGTGTGGGTTGCCCCAAATCCTTGTGAATGAAATTATATACGAAAACCCACCAGTTATTGAAAGGTGTGAAGCCTTGGTCAGCACTCTGTTGCTTATTTGGTCTGAGAAATACATGGAATACTCAACCACTTAAATATAATTCAATGAGCAGATGGTCCTGTTGATTGAACGACAGAATAATCATCATCGAAACCGACGGAGATCCATTTATATTTTATGTATTTATGCATGAATCTATGTATGTATGTATATATATATATATATATAGGTATGTATGGAGGTATTTATGGATGTTAGACGATATTTTATGTGTCATTGCATAAACACTTATCGTGGGACTCCGTCGGGTACGACGATGAGGGTTCCAGTTGATCCGATCAACGAAACAGCCAGCTTGTAAAATTAACGTTCAAATGGCTGAGTTCTCTACAGACACGAGTATCCTTAACGTAATCCTTGGGGAGATTCAGCGTGACAAGGCCGGCCCTTTGAAATACAGGTACAACAGAAACAGGAAGAAAGAGTGAGAGAGAGTTGTGGTGAAAGAGAACAGCAGGGTTCGCCACCCAGCCCCTGCCGGAGCTTCGTGGAGCTTTAGGGGTTTTCGCTCAATAAACACTCACAACGCCCGGTCTGGGAATCGAAACGGCGATCCTACGGAGTCTGCTGCCCTAACCACTGGGACATGGCACCTCCACAAATATTTATGTGTAAGAATGTACCTGTATGCATGTATGTGAGTGTATGTGATTACACAGGTATGTATGTGTGCGATTTTGTGTAATTTTGCCCGACCGAACCGTCCTTTGAACCAGTGGCAATGTTGCTTACGTAGAGAATGAAGGTCTTCCTTGTCGAGAATAGATTCAACAAATCAGGCTAAAGAACCAGCGATATAAAGTAGTTGGAATATTAGGAAGTAAACAAGTAGGAGTGGCTGTGTGGTAAGTAGCTTGCTTACCAACCACATGCTCCCGGGTTCAGTCCCACTGTCTTGTGAGTTGATTTGGTAGACGGAAACTGAAAGAAGCCCGTCGTATATATGTATGTGTGTCTGTGTTTGTGCCCCCCAACATCGCTTGACAAGCGATGCTGGTGCGTTTACGTCCCCGTAACTTAGCGGTTCGGCAAAATAGACCGATAGAATAGGTACTAGGCTTACAAAGAATAAGTCCTGGGGTCAATTTGCTCGACTAAAGGCGGTGCTCCAGCATGACCACAGTGAAATGACTGAAACAAATAAAAGAATAAGTAAAGTAGTCGTTCATTTTTAAAAACAAGTTATAGCTCAACGTCACGTGATGTAATTAATCGACGGCTTTAATACAACACATCAACGCATGTCACACCCCCACCTGCCTCCTCATATGTCTCAATGGAGACCAAAGTCATGACTGAACTAAGTCTCCATTTCTCTCGTGTTCAGGGCTTTTTTAATCCAAAATATCGAAAAATATCAATATAACAATATAATTCTTTTGCTTATCTTTTAGTTTCAAAATACATTGTAATGGATTCTGAAAATGACGAATAAAAACATTGGCCCTCGTAAATATAAGAAACCTTCAACTGATAAATACTGTGGCATCCGGTGACCTTGATTAAATCCAGGTACTTGAATACTGAATTTCCTAAAATACTTGTGAGTATCTCTGGTATTTTATATATGCAGCAGCTTTGGGGATCACAATGGAAAGTCGATGTTCTCTTAGATTTATCCAAATAGGTATATAAAATCCCAAGTAGACAACATAGCAAATATACAAAAAAAGGAACTTCTAATCGTCAAGGAAAAGAAAACGAAGCAATCGATCGAAAAACAAAACAAAAAAAAGGAATATCAAATGCTTCTTCACTCTGACATGTTTAAATAAAGTAGTTAAAAATCAAAGAAGGTTTATGTATACAACCTATTTCTTTATTACCCACAAGGGGCTAAACATAGAGGGAACAATCAAGGACAGACAAACGGATTAAGTCGATTAGATCGACCCCAGTGCGAATCTGGTACTTAATTTATCGATCCCGAAAGAATGAAAGGCAAAGTCGACCTCGGCGGAATTTGAACTCAGAACATAAAGACAGACGAAATACCTATTTCTTTATTGCCCACAAGGGGCTAAAGACAGAGGGGACAAACAAGGACAGACAAACGGATTAAGTCGATTAGATCGACCCCAGTGCGAATCTGGTACTTAATTTATTGATCCCGAAAGGTTGAAAGGTAAAGTCGACCTCGGCGGAATTTGAACTCAGAACATAACAGCAGACGAAATACCGTTAGGCATTTCGCCCGGGGTGCTAACGCGTCTGCCAGCTCGCCGCCTTTGTATACGACCTGCCTGATGACGAGAAGTATTTGATGTGGCCCGCTTCTCGGTAAAGGTTACTCACGACTTAAACTTTAAAGCAAGACAAGGTTTATATGCAATGCATCTGTGGAGAATTAAAAGGTTTCTCTCTGTTGCTATTGAAATCTGATTGACTTTATTCGGCCGATTACTCTTTTTCGATCCACTATATATAAAGACAACGTCCTTACGCCTGTCTGATACTTGCAGAGTTCACTATAATCTATAGATATATTTTATGGTATATTACTATATATTATGTGGCAGTGCCTGCCTTTAGAGGTTTCAACGTGAAAAAGTACTCAAATCCTATAGTACAGTTTATATTCATTCTTGCTGTTGACAAAACTAGCGACAACATGAAACTCTAAGTAGCTACTTTATAATATCTCATATTTTAATGCCTGTAAACGAATATACATACATATAGATGTAAACGAATATACATACATATAGATAGATATAAATAGATAGATGGACACAGACAAACTGTCATGTAGACAGACAGGCAGACAACCGACAAACAAATAGATTTAAAAGAAAAAGCAAGATAGGACAAAGAAAAGTAATGAAACTAAGAGAACAAGAAAAACAGAGAGTAAACTATAGAGTAGTAGTAGTAGTAGTAGTAGTAGTAGTGGTGGTGGTGGTGGTGGTTGTGGTGGTGGTGGTGGTGGTGGTGGTGGTGGTAGTAGTAGTGGTAGTAGTAGTTGTTGCTGTTGTTGTTTTGAGATAGACGCATCGATAAGTGTATAAGACGTGATCTCACCATTTGTGTATCACCTGTTGAGAAGAGATGGCATGGAACAATAGCCATCGTTGACCAGCGGATTCCCGCTTCCGGTTCTTATCTTTTACAACACAAAAAAGCCAAACAAGCATTCGAATCTGTCACAAATGTCAATTATTTATTACACAGTTCGTTCTTCCAGACTTCTTTTATTTTTATTTTATTTTTTACAAGAGTTCGTTATTGGCAGAGAAATGAAGGTGGTGCAGACGGCGCGTAAACATGATTGTGTGGTGCAGTGGTTATGGTATTCGACTT
>NW_021832670.1:25000-31991 GCF_006345805.1 Octopus sinensis | reverse complement strand
CATACTAATAACAAAATTATGAATATCACGTTTTCTAAGACACTCAAGCATTAATATGGATTTTTAAAGCCTTAAATTATATTCTCAAAATTCCACAGCACATAGTTCATTATTCAACAACATACAGGTTTCAATGTCATCAAGGTTCTTGACCTTTAGCTTAAAGTAAGCTTGAATCTGTTTTCATTAAAGTGAACTTGTTTACCAACCACATGGTTCCAGGTTCAGTCCCACTGTGTGGCATCTTGGGAAAGTGTCTTCTACTATAGCCTCGGGCCGACCAAAGCCTTGTGAGTGGATTTGGTAGATGGAAACTGAAAGAAGCCCGTCGTATATATGTATATATATATATATGGTGTGTGTTTTGTGTGTCGTGTTTGTCCCCCTAGCATTGCTTGACAACCAATGCTGGTGTGTTTATGTCCCCGTTACTTAGCGGTTCGGCAAAAGAGACCGATAGAATAAGTACTGGGCTTACAAAAGAATAAGTCCTGGGGTCGATTTGCTCGACTAAAGGCGGTGCTCCAGCATGGCCGCAGTCAAATGACTGAAACAAGTAAAAGAGTAAAGAGAGAGTAATCAGGACTAAAGTGGCAAAAACAGCAGAGTTCAACATTAAATGCATTTCAGAACTTAATTGAAAATTAAGATTGACATTCTGATTCTGAGTTTAGTAAATTGTCATTATTATCGGAGTTTAAGATGCTGAACCTTTCAGGTGAGATGACAAGGGACCAAGATGCCTGGTGCCTTGCTGTACACAAGAAGACCCCATACTCTGCATCAGAAGTATTAAGACTGGGACCTCTGATGGTGAAAAGGACTTGTGGCAGTGCCACGTAAAAGTACCTATGTGGTGCCATGTAAAAGCACCCAGCATACTCTGTAAAATGGTTGGCGTTAGAAAGGGCATCCAGCCATAGCAACCATGCAAAATCAGACTAGGGTCTTCTACAGCTTCCCAGCTTCCTAGCTATGGTCAAACCGTCCAACCCATGCCAGCATGGACAATGGACATTAAATGATGATGATGATGAGGAGGAGGAGGGTTTTCCATGCTTGTTTGTGTCAGAGTTCATAGAGGCACATTTACTATGGCCAGACACCCTTCCTGTTACCAGCCCCGGATCTGTTTCCAAGCAAGATAATATTTCCCCACCTGGCCAGATATGAGTTTGCAGAAGGGGATGGGGAGCAGCATCATCATTTTTCTGATGTTAGCATTCATTTACAACTATACTACTATCACGTAATATCAAAAAAAGTGAACATATACACTCATACACACACAAATGAACTTGCACATAGACACATGCACGCGCACATATACACACACACACACACACACACACACACTTACACACACACATATATATATATATATATATATATATATATATATAATATTATATATATATATATACGATATATATATATATATATACACAAAGGCGATGAGCTGGCAGAAACGTTAGCACGCCGGGCGAAATGCGTAGCCGTATTTCGTCTGCCGTTACGTTCTGAGTTCAAATTCTGCCGAGGTCGACTTTGCCTTTCATCCTTTCTGGGTCGATAAATAAAGTACCAGTTTCGCACTGGGGTCTATGTAATCGACTTAATCCCTTTGTCTGTCCTTGTTTGTCCCCTCTATGTTTAGCCCCTTGTGGGTAGTAAAGAAATATATATACACATACATACATATATATATAAATGCATACATACATACATACATACATACATACATACATTATGAGTTACAAAATCGTACATGTAGTAGAAAACATGTAAAGTATTTCCTATTAGAAATTCTTTACACTGAAAATCAAATAATTCCACAAAGTTTACCAATCTACCATTTTGATGTATGTATGTATGCAGGTAGATAGATTAATCAATCAATCTATAGATAGATAGATAGATAGATAGATAGATAGATAGATAGATAGATAGATAGATAGATATAGATAGATAGATGGATGAATGGATATAGATATGTGTTACAGGCATCTTTCAGTTTCTGTCTACTAACCAAAGGCTTTGGTTGGGTCAGTGGTATAGTAGCAGACATTTGCCTAATGTGCCATACAGAGGGACTGGATCCAAAAGCTTTGGGAGGTGAACTTCTTAACCATAAAGCCAATGCTTTCACCTAAAATATGTACTAATCATCTACCAATTTTTGTGTGTGTGTGTGGGGGGTGTGTGTGGTTTACTCAATTGTATCTACTAAATATTTGTATCCTTGGTGTTAATGTAATAAATATATTTTGCTTGAAAATATTTTTACTCTTCACAAGTAAAAATTCTTCTTGTGTGAGTTCTGTGTGCATGTGTGTGTACAGCTTATTATAGAGTATATATCAGGTGTCAGCACCATTGATTTGACTTAGTGTGAAAAAGAAAAGCTGCTCGCTGTAACTGTTACCTTTTACATGTGTCAAGATTAATAAGGGAAAATGTTCTAAACGACAGTTACAGCAACAACAACAACAACTGCAACAGCAGCAGCAATTATAAAGTAAAAAAAAAAGCCTTATGAGTGGCTGTGTGGTAAGTAGCTTGCTAACCAACCACATGGTTCCGGGTTCAGTCCCACTGCGTGGCATCTTGGGCAAGTGTCTTCTGCTATAGCCCCGGGCCGACCAATGCCTTGTGAGTGGATTTGGTAGACGGAAACTGAAAGAAGCCTGTCGTATATATGTATATATATATGTATGTGTGTGTGTTTGTGTGTCTGTGTTTG
This sequence comes from Octopus sinensis, assembly GCF_006345805.1. NCBI lineage: Eukaryota > Metazoa > Mollusca > Cephalopoda > Octopoda > Octopodidae > Octopus > Octopus sinensis. The sequence continues at coordinate 29,248 of NW_021832670.1, read as the reverse complement.
TCTCCCTAGCATTGCTTGACAACCGATGCTGGTGTGTTTACGTCACCGTCACTTAGCGGTTCGGCAAAAGAGACCGATAGAATAAGTACAAGGCTTACAAAGAATAAGTCCCGGGGTCGACTTGCTTGACTAAAGGCAGTGCTCCAGCATGGCCGCAGTGAAATGACTGAAACAAGTAAAAGAATAAAAGAGTTATAGCTGCATATTTTAAGCTCAGAGAAATTTCAGTGTTATGATCCCCAACTAGTGTATGGAGAGTTTTATGAGAAATGATGGAGGTCACAGTGAAGGGCCAGTGGCCAGTGTATGGTCTTGCAGCTAGTTGGTGGTCTCTAGTTCAGGAACAAAATTTGCTTTGGGAGTGCGAAACCCAGGTCCAAAATATTTTTGCAAACAAGTTTTTATTGTTTTGCTTTTATTTATATTTGTTCCTTGTTTTTTAAGCTACTTCAAGCTACTTTTTACAGGTCCCTTTTTACAGGTTTCTAAACCTGAGAAAAATAAGTAGCAGGTGTGAATTTTGATTTTGCACCCACCAAACAATTTTAGGGTGTGCTTGCAACCCGTAAATCCCCAGTTCCTGGTACTATGTTAGCGGTGATAACAAAAATATCTACAATATGAACATTATTGTGATATTAATAATGTGAAAGTGTTAATATTATCTTTCATTCCACATTACGTCCATCTATGTATGCCGAGTTCAAATTCCGCCGAGATCAACTTTGTCTTTCATGATGTTGGTATAATAATGTACGGTGGTGAGCTGGCAGAAACGTTAGCACGTCAGGCGAAATGCGTAGCCGTATTTCGTCTGCCGTTATTCTGAGTTCAAATTCCACCGAGGTCGACTTTACCTTTCATCCTTTTGGGGTCGACAAACTAAGTACCAGTTACGCACTGGGGTCGATATAATCGACTTAATCCATTTGTCTGTCCTTGTTTGTCTCCTCTGTGTTTAGCCCCTTGTGGGTAGTAAAGAAATAGGTATAATAATGTACTAGTAAAGTACTGGGTTCGATGTAGTAGGTTACAGTATCATTCTTCTGGTTCTTTATGTTTTGAGTTCAAATCTCATAAGATTAACTGTGTTTCCATTCTTTTGATATTGATAAAATAAAGTAACATTTTAGTAGTGAGGCTTCATGCATTTGACCTGCGCCCTTTTCCTAAAATTGCTGGCCTTGTGCGAAAATGCAAAATCATCATCATCGTCATCATCATCATCATCACCACCACCAAACCACCACCACCACCACCACCACCCCATCATCATCAACATCATCATCACCACCACCACCACCATCATCATCATCATCATCATCGTCATAATCATTATCAACATCATCATCACCACCACCACCACCACCATCATCATCAACATCATCATCACTACCACCACCACCACCACCACCACCACCACCACCACCACCACCACCACCATCATCATCATCATCATCACCACCATTTCTTTACTATTGTTATTGCCTGTTATATTAGTTAGCAGGGATGTTTTGAGGCTTGGTGACAACAAGCCTCCTCAAATCTCAAGACTCTTTCTCAGGATTCTTGCAGAATACAGGATTGCACTTTTCTGCTGGTTAGCAACGCAAGTCTCAGCTCCAATTTCCTTCAGCTTCTAAAATAGCCACCTGAGTGTTAAACCAAGTGCACTAATTACCAAGGGAATAATTGTCATCTTGGTCTTCAACAATCTCTCTCTTTTACTCTCTTTTGCTTGTTTCAGTCATTTGACTGCGGCCATGCTGGAGCACTGCCTTTAATCGAGCAAATCGACCCTGGGACTTATTCTTTGTAAGACCAGTACTTATTCTATCGGTCTCTTTTGCTGAACCGCTAAGTGATGGGGACGTAAACACACCAGCATCGGTTGTCAAGGCAAGGCTAGGGGACAACACAGACACACAAACACACCGCACACACACACATATATATATATATACATATATACGCGGGCTTCTTTCAGTTTCCGTCTACCATATCCACTCACAAGGCTTTGGTTGGCCTGAGGCTATAGCAGAAGACACTTGCCCAAGATGCCACGCAGTGGGACTGAACCCGGCACAATGTGGTTGGTAAGCAAGCTACTTACCACACAGCCACTCCTTTTACTGTTTCAGTATTTGACTCGGCCTGCTGGCACCTCCTTAATCGAGCAAATCGACCCCGGGACTATTCTTGTAAGCCCAGTACTTATTCTATCGGTCTCTTTTGCCGAACCGCTACGTGACGGGGATGTAAACACACCAGCATCGGTTGTCAGCAATGCTAGGGGGAAAACACAGACACACAAACACACACGCACACACACACATATATATATATATATACATATATACGACGGGCTTCTTTCAGTTTCCGTCTACCATATCCACTCACAAGGCTTTGGTTGGCCTGAGGCTATAGCAGAAGACACTTGCCCAAGATGCCACGCAGTGGGACTGAACCCGGCACAATGTGGTTGGAAAGCAAGCTACTTACCACACAGCCACTCTCTTTTACTTGTTTCAGTCATTTGACTGCGGCCATGCTGGAGCACCGCCTTTAATCGAGCAAATCGACCCCGGGACTTATTCTTTGTAAGCCCAGTACTTATTCTATCGGTCTCTTTTGCCGAACCGCTAAGTGACGGGGATGTAAACACACCAGCATCGGTTGTCAAGCAATGCTAGGGAGACAAACACAGACACACAAACATATTCGCACACACACATATATATATATATATATATACATATATACGACGGGCTTCTTTCAGTTTCCGTCTACCATATCTACTCACAAGGCTTTGGTCGGCCCGAGGTTATAGTAGAAGACACTTGCCCAAGATGCCACGCAGTGGAACTGAACCTGGGACAATGTGGTTGGTAAGCAAGCTACTTACCACACAGCCACTCTCTTCATCTTTCTGGTTAATATTGCCTAATATTTCTCAATTTCTTTGGGATCCACTCTAATATCATGCAGTACTGTCAAGTAAATGATCTTACACTGTTTTATTTGTCCTTTATGATTTTATCTTGTCTTTTCTTCTTGCTTCAATAGTATGGCTCTTATCATTATGCTGGACAAAATACTTAGCAGTATTCGTCCTTCTTTGCGTTCTGAGTTCAGATTCTGCTGAGGTCAACTCTGCTTTTCATCCTTTCAGAGTTGATATAATAGGTACCAGTCAAAGGCGGCAAGCTGGCAGAGACGCTAGCACGCCGGGCGAAATGCTTAGCGGTATTTCGTCTGCCGTTACGTTCTGAGTTCAAGTTCCGCCGAGGTCGACTTTGCCTTTCATCCTTTCGGGGTCGATTAATTAAGTTTCAGTTATGCACTGGGGTCGATATAATCGACTTAATCCGTTTGTCTGCCCTTGTTTGTCCTCTCTATGTTTAGCCCCTTGTGGGTAGTAAAGAAATAGGTACCAGTCAAGCATTGGGGACCGATGTAATTAACTAGCCTTTCCTCACAAATTTCAGGCTTTGTGTCTTTAGTAGAAAAGATTATTATTGTTGTTGTCAAGGCGGCATGTTGAGAGAATCGTTAGTTCACCGGGTGAAATGCTTAGCGGTATTTTGTCTGTCTTAACGTTCTGAGTTCAAATTCCACCAAGGTCGACTATGCCTTTCATCCTTTCGGGGTCGATTAAATAAGTACCAATTACGCACTGGGGTCGATATAATCGACTTAATCCATTTGTCAGTCCTTGTTTGTCCTCTCTGTGTTTAGCCCCTTGTGGGTAGTAAAGAAATAGGTATTTTGTCTGTCTTAACGTCCTGAGTTCAAGTTCCACCAAGGTCGGTTTTGCCTTTCATCCTTTCGGGGTTGATAAATTAAGTACCAGTTGCATACTGGGGTCAATCTAATTGACTGGCCCTGCTCCCCACAAATTTCATGCCCTGTACCTATAGTAGAAAGGATTATTATTGTTGTTGTTGTTGTTGTTGTTGTTGTTGATGATGGTGGTGATAGTGTTATAAATGCAAAAACAACTGGCAGAATCATAAGTATCTTGGACAAAATACTTACCTGCATATTATTCAGCTCTTTATGCTCTGAGTTCAAATCTCACTGGGATCAACATTGCTTTTTCTCCTCTAAGGATTGGTAAATTAAAGTAGCAGCTGAGTAAAATTGCTAGCCTTGTGCCACAATTCTAAAACCATTCAAGGTGGTAGCCTGACAAAATCATTAGCACATCCAACAAAATACTTAGTGGTAGTTCTTTCAGACTTTTAC
>NW_021832670.1:17500-20000 GCF_006345805.1 Octopus sinensis | reverse complement strand
TATGCATATATGCAATATATAATACATATATATATATATATATATATATATATATATATATATATATATATATATATATATAATATATATATATATATATATATAATATATATATATATATATAGAGAGAGAGAGAGAATATGTAAGTATATATTATATGTTGCATATATGTGTATGTGTGCATGTATAGTTGTATGTTTATATGTATTTTATATATCCCAGTTTATTCTATATTATTCAGTCAATTCTAGCTTCAGTTTCCCTTGGAATTTCACTGCTATTATTATTTTTATCATTATTATTACTGTGGCAAGAAAAGCCTATATAAATGGGCCTACTCTAAGTGGGTACCTATAGGCCAGATGGAATGAGGAGGAGAGGGGTACCTGCCTGAGGTACCTTCGGTTTTAGGGGATCCAAAGTGTGTGAGGTTTCTTTGGTCACCTCTCGGCAGAACTCCCCAACCCCTATTGGGGAACTATATTGTTGGGTTAATCTTGTTAATTGTTGTGTTTTTTGCTTCTTGCCTGTCTAACCCCACTGTCCCTCATCAGTGTATTGGTTCTTTATGTTCTGAGTATGGCCCTGGTGGCAGATAAAGAAAGAAAGTATTATAATTCTAATTATTATAATTATAATTATTATTATTATTATTATTATTATTATTATTATTATTATTGAGTGAGAGAACAGTGCATGCCATCAAAGTGACACTGGGGTAAAATATACGAAGCCCAGTATACCCATCATGACTACCCGTCTGATAAGGGTATACCAGGCACATGCATCACAACCATATGTGCGCGACATGGTCATCTCATATCAAGATAAACAGCACATGACCTTGCAGGTGGGGCCCAGTTAGAATTTTCTTCAGGTTGAGTAGCCCATCCCGCTCAAAAGGTCCCTGAATAAGGGTTGTTTAAGGATATTGAACGAAACACCTATGTTTCCAGAGGTGAATTATTCAAACCCCAAAGAATCCCTCTCAACACATGGCTATGATGCTCCCCCACTACTTCTGCTCGTGATTAGAGATGCACATACCGTCAGCCACTAAGGAACATGCTTAACTGGTTAAGGTCAAACAACTGACAAGCAAATCTGTGGTATTGAGCAGAATATTTGCTGTAGCCCATCTTTTATACCAAGACAAAACAATGTACATGATAACACTTCCAATCAGTTAAGATCAGAAGCCATGAGAGCCACTGCCTGGTACTGCATCAGGGCTATTATTATTATTATTATTATTATTATTATTATTATTATTATTATTATTGTTATTATTATTGTTATTATTATTATCATTTTTATTATTATTATTATTATTCTATGTTTGACTTTTGCTTTACGTTTGTACAAGTTGGCTCCAAGTCTCACCCAGAGATCTCAAGAGACACAGGTTGGAAGTTTACGTTGTTGTTATGCCTAGTGTGCCATATATTTGGGGTTATTTTTTGGTGTTGTACTAGTGAATGTCTAATAAATAAATTTTTAAAAAAAGTTTGTTTTAAACCTTGAGATTACATAGAGAGTATTTTGCATAGGATATGAGCAGTTCCCATTATTATTATTATATTATTATTATTATATTATTAATTATTATTATTATTGTTATTATTATTGTTATTATTATTATCATTTTTATTATTATTATTATTATTCTATGTTTGACTTTTGCTTTACGTTTGTACAAGTTGGCTCCAGGTCTCACCCAGAGATCTCAAGAGACAACAGGTTGGAAGTTTACGTTGTTGTTATGCCTAGTGTGCCATATATTTGGGGTTTATTTTTTGGTGTTGTACTAGTGAATGTCTAATAAATAAATTTTTAAAAAAAGTTTGTTTTAAACCTTGAGATTACATAGAGAGTATTTTGCATAGGATATGAGCAGTTCCCATTATTATTATTATTATTATTATTATTATTAAAGAAAACAGAAAATGGAGAAGTACTGATGAACAACAATTCGCTTACATCAATTATTAATTATTAATTTAATGCAAATGGGTTGCATCCTGTCTAACAGCCGTTTCTGCTTCCTTAGAAGCAGCTGTTAGATGATATGCAGTCTATTTGCATTGAATTAATAATTAATAATTGTTGTAAGTGAATTGTTGTTCATCAGTACTTCTCCATTTCCTGTTTTCTTTAAATTTTGATTCTTGATAAAACCTATGTTTTTCCTTGTCTTAACCTATAATTTATGAGCATCATATGCTTGCATATGTATGCCCGTGGTTAAACATAAGTAATATACTGGTAGTGTAATGGATACTTCAATCCCTTAGACGGTTTTTTAACCTCTAACTCAACTAACCTATCATTATTATTATTATATTATTGTTTTTATTATTATTATTATTACTATTATTATTGTCATCATCATCATCATTATTATTTGTGGCCATTTGCCAGCCTCGTCTGGCACCTGTGCCAGTGGCACGTAAAAAGCACCATCTGACCGTGGCCATTTTCCAGCCTCATCTGGCACCTG